>NC_056746.1:943558374-943785874 GCF_019279795.1 Protopterus annectens
ACCAGATGCCTACAGTAAGTTTCATATTCCCCACCTTAACACCTACATTATCATATATGTCTGTACTAATAATATATATTTATGCAATGTATTGTGTTTCAAATGTATTCTATGGGCATCTGTAATAATCATGGTAATTTACATGGAATAAATTTTCTTCTACTGATCAAAGTTAACTGTCATGTGTTGACACATTCTGAGGTTATCTTTAACTACACTAGGCCCTTGAAAACATTATGGTTTGTAATGTAAACATAGGTGACCATTGTTGGCTTGAATCTAGGTTACTCCTCCTTGTCTGCAGTAATCCTCATGTGTGTAAAGTAATGAGAATGAAAAATCAATGACTGAATATGGAAAATGTGATATTGTATCGTATGGCAATACTAGCATGTACTAACTATTTTTTTCATTTTTTTATATATAGCAGTCATTATGTACTGGGCTTAAGCAATCTTTTTTTTTTGGTGTAATACTTCATCTTTTTCTGTTTGCAGTCACTGAAGATTGTTCCAGAAAGAGAGATTTGTGCACCGATTGTATGCATAGGCATGAGGAGTGGTGGATGGAGATAGGTATGTGGTATGACTCTACTTTTATGTCTCCAAAAATAAAATTAACATCTTTAAATCGTCAGGTTTAGATGTATAGTCGTATGACATTCAGGCATGTTAATGTTATGTCAGACTTCCCATAATGCATCTGCAAGGTATGTGTAATACATAGGGTTTTACTGTAAATAACATTAATGTTTATGTAAATTTCAGTTGAATGAAGTGTTATGTGTTATCAACAGGTATTTTATTACATTGAGCTTATGTGCTGTTTGTTGATACAATCTAAATGACAGACATTTGTGATCAACTGGCATATTAATTTGCACAAATATTTGGTAATAATTGTAATTGAATTGTGTATAGTCTATCTGTTTGATTAATGAATGGGTATCTACTGACTCTGCATCCTTGCTAATGTTAGCAGGAGTTTATGGGTATGTAGCTCTTGAGTTCCTTTCCTTTTGCATTGTTGTAAAACTGCACTGTGATGGTTTAATAAATACAACATTACATGTCATTTCATGTTAATGGTGTGCCGCAAGTTATGCCTAGATTTATTTTATGTCTGAGGTGTTGAATGTTATCTTCATTATCATCACTATATTGTTTTCACTGTGCAAGTATATATGTAAGCATAAAACAACCATTTATCACTATATTGTTTTCACTGTTCAAGTACATATGTAAGCATGAAACAACTGTAGACAGTGACAGTGATACATTTGTTGGGGGACAGTGATGTATGTGTGCCATATACATGAATTATAGATATTATATGCTGTCACTACACTTTAACTGTGTGCAGTTTTTTCAGCTTTTAACTTCCATTCTGACTACATACTGCTGTGATATCATGCATTAACCATGTTGTATTGCTCAGCTCATTTGCATATACATTTCAAGTTTACCATGGATTATCAGTCTTACAATATATATTTTTACACACATATTTTAACCATGGTATGTAAACATGACATATTAGGTGCATGCCGTGATGATGTATAGTGGATATTTAAATGTTTTATTAACACTTCAACATAAATGTATGAGGCACACTTTGAGTAGAGAATAGAGGGCCACGTTGATAAGAATTTTCTCTTATAGTCTGTGAGTGTTATTGCTATAAGGTATATCTGGGAATGTATTTACAACAGGAGCAGACTTTTCAATGGTCTGTTGTCAGTTTCTACTTACACTGCTCTAAGTATTTTGGAGTCTGGCCTTATGTTAGTGTTGCATGTTAGAGTGCCATGCATATATGTGTTTTGCATTCATACAGAATATACATGTATCAATAGACGTATGTCTGATAGATTATTATACCACATAGTGCACCATGCACCATAGTAAATTAATGACAACATATAATGGGTGCACTGACCCATTCATGTTCTTCTAAATATATCATTGATATATATTATGATAATGCACTTGTTACTATTAAACATTTGTATCTTTTGTTATACAAGATATAAATAAACCTTGTGGTCTGGATCCTGTGGCCATTGCATTGTCACAACATATGTACCAACATATGGTGGACAATGGGCAAATATTACACGTCAGTTTCATAAGTTTTGATATTCTTACTTGCATATCATATAATCTTTGATTAAGAATGCACTTAGCAAACATTACAAAACAGGCAAATGTGAGGCTGATTTCAAGTTTTTTGTATTAGATCAAATAGAAAGATATGATAGCAAATTTAATGTTGAGGAGGAATTAGGATGGAGGGAGTACCAGTGCAAGTGAGATTGAATGCATGCTATCCACCTGGTTTAAGCAATAAATAAGACTTTGTAGAATATTTAAAACACAAAGGGTTAAAACATCAAGTCCAACAACCAATCCAAACAGCAACCAAGAAAAAACAGCAGTTTTCTGTTGAATGTCACCAAGCACGATAGATTCCACCACAGTTAAAAACAAAGTGCAAAAACACAACAAAAGCGGTTACTGAATTTACTTGAGATGGAATTTAATGTTATTCTGAGTAATTAAAGTAGATTTTTTTGGCTTTCAAAACTGTTCCATTTTATTATTTTGCACATTCACAGTTTGACTGATTATGGGAGCTTTTTACAGTTATGTTGGTTCACATCTGTCATTACAGTGATACATAGTTGTTTCAGATGTCAGCCTTTAAGGCTGATTGTGATATGTGACACATGTCAATATATACCGTGAAGCACTACATAGATATGACACATATAGGATGATTCTCCATGTCTATTACATCCACAAACATGTCAGTATTGTGAGAGTGACTACTGTTCCATGACCTTCATTATGCTTCAGTAACATTTATTGTGCATAGTTTAATCTGTGGTTTGTTACAAAATACACACACACACACATATGACTACTGTCACATTTTGTAACAGACCTGTCATAGCAACACATTATACAGCATCACACCATGTATATGATGTCTGCCTAGATACATACATAATGGAAATGCATTTTAACTGGAATATGCATTTCTGTGTATGCCTTATCAGTAATTGCTTTTTATTTCAGACATGTTGTGCATATGATTGTGATGTACGTTACACAGCATGCTGTAATTTATTATGGATTGGATATATGCCTGACATCCCATAAGGTATTATAGTTGGATAAAGTCAGGCAATAATGTAATGTCACATACATAACAGTTACAACATGCAGATGGTGTAACTTTTGTATGCATTTTCATTTATTCATTGATTTTAGGTTAATATGTATTATGTATGGAAAACATTTTGTTCCTGTGTTCAGAGTTGTAGTGCATGAAACCAGTACCAGATCACCATTTGGATGATGATAACAGTGATGCACCAAACCACTGAAAGATGAGTCAGACTTTGAGCATCAGGATGATGATCACGAATGATGAAGATGATGACAGACTGGGACATGCACATACCATTGTTCCTGTGACTCAGTGGAAAAAACATCCACCACCACACCAGGTAGATGATTTTCATGACCAGAAATGGGACATAATGGCAGGCATCGGGCAGATGCAAATCAGGAACATGATGGTAACGTCTTTCAGGATATGCCACTGGCCATGCGCAACTCCTTCCAAGAGATCACTAGAGAAATCTTTTGTGATGTTCACCTCCATCAGAGTGGTCCCTCAAGAATGTAAATATTGTCTGTGTGATCCACTTTGTACTGCTGCCATCATGGTGTTTCCAAATTAAATCTGTACAGCCTAGGCATACTTGTGCAGACATCCCATATTGCAATCATGCTTTCCTGTTATATGTCATAATATGCAGTGCACATATCAGGTCATATGTGGCTTTATCTTGCTACTGCAGTATGACACACTTTACCAAATGACACGTGTTACCATTATTATTTACGTAATCATCACATACTGCTATTACTGGATACATTTCTCCATATGTACAGTGGTGCTACTCCTTCAATCTGTATGTGTGTGCACTCCTGTGCATATAGTGTAGCATACTGTTGTTATGACTGATATACTGTGGTCTTCTATGCAATGGATATGACTGTTGCTGTTAGCATAATGTGAGTGAGACGAATTGCTCTACTTGTGTTTTTCCTGTGGATACTTACGATGGATGGCAGCAACTCACATGCTACATTATTCCCATTCTTACTACATAAAACAGTGAAGTCAGTGAGGTGTGTTTATTTGCACATAATCGATCCATGTGCATGTATTGCACACATTTGTGTATTGAAAGTTGCTGCCCTATGTCTGTTCAACAACATGACATGTACTTGATTTTGGAACTTATGTTACATTTTTGGATCCTGCTGTCCCACTTTCACACTGACCTTGTGCGTGCTATGTAATGGCAATTACTGTGCTGTGTAGTTGTACCATACTGTGACAGGTACATATGAACATGTATCCCTTTGTAAATATACAGATGTGATGTATCCCTTAGCTTCATTCATGATTCCCTTTTTTATCCATATTTTGCTTATGGCACTAGCCAGTCTTTTTGAAACTAGCTTATATTAGAACATGTTTACATGGACTAACATACATGCCCATATGTATACCTTTGCATTACATATGCTCTGATTTAAATGGATGTACATGTAAGGCCATATTTTGATCAGCACACACCTGCCCTTGTAATATGTGCAACTTGTTAAATGCGCTTATTCTATTTTGTTGTGCTGTACTTGTGTAGACAGGACTGTTCTTTGATCAGTTCTACACATGTACAGTGATATTTATATCAGTAATGGTGATCACACAACCTGTTGCTTTATGTTTGTATGCCATTATATCTGGATACGTGATATTCAAAACTACTTTCATTGTATACGCATGTCATTTGCTCCTTAATTATTGCATATTACAGTGCTGTTTGTGTCATTTGTACACAGACATGTTTATAGAGCCATCTTCAGTGTTCTATGCACATGTGCCAGACATTGGCTATTTGCTTGCTGGCATTTCCTCACTGCTGTGGACCTATGTTGTCCATCTGCCACCTCCCTTACAGCTTTGCCCTACTTGTTTCACATATACACGGCATACATTATGTATATGTTTACCTTCCTGAAATGTATCATCATTGTAATGTAAGTGTACTGGTAGAATATGAATGTCTGCCACCATGATGGGTATCATACACATGCAAGATATGTGGGCACAAGGTGTTGGCAGTTGAGTAGATTCCATCTGTATTTATGTTGCACTTGCGTGTTGTGGATTACCCAATATTTCTATGCATCCTGCTTTTGCAGAGGCTTGCATTCCTTAGCTTTCATTATATATATATATATATATATATATATATATATATATATATATATGGTTTGCTATTAAGATGTTGAAGTCAGGTTCGGCGAATACGGAAAGATGAATGACAGTTGGCTAATTGCTGTGTTGCTGAACATTAGGAGAGTGAAAGTAGACATCAGCGAATGCAACTGTGCATTCACTGATATATATTTGATGTTCTGCATAGAGATCGCGGTACAGTGCGGATTGGGAAATGTATCCCTTTCCTCACTGTAGTGTGATCTCAGAGTTGGAATGTATAATTTGCAGGAGGTGAGGGGGACACAACCCCCCCACAGGAGGGTGCAGGGGCTTGGTCCCCAATGTGAATACCAGTGTAGGTGTTTAACTTACATTTGCACCTACATTGACGTCACGTTCGATATTCGACATAAATGTCGAATCTGCTGAATACTTTCAACAAATTCGGCATTTATGCCTAATTAATATGCAGGAAGTTGTAGGTTCCATTCAATGTTCTGTACTTTTTTTTACCTTCAGTGTTTTGATAGTAAACCTATATATGTGTATGTATATATCTGCTAGCAGTGTTTAGTTTATTTATTTACTTTCACATTGTCGAACATTCAGATGTTCGATTATATGGTCTCGGCCTTATGAAAGTCAAACATTTGGATGTTCGATTATGTGATGTAAACTCATATACATACATATATATATATATATATATATATATATATGTATATCTTCTTCTTTCGGCTTTTCCAGGTTAGGGGTCGCCACAGCGGATCACCTGTCCGCTCCTGATTGGCAGTGGAGTTTTACGGTGTCGAGTTGCCAGCCCGGCGCCCAACCTTCCACAGAAGGCACACACATGCACACACTCATGCCTAGGGCCAATTTAGAGTGTCCAGTCCACCTACAGCATGTCTTTGGGATGTGGGAGGAAACCGGAGCACCCAGAGGAAACCCACGCGACCACAGGGAGGACATGCAGACTTTGCACAGAAGACATCCCAGCAGAGAATCGAACCAGAGATCCTCTTGCTGTGAGGTAGCAATGCTAACCACTGCACCACCGTGGCTACCCTATATATATATATATATATATATATATATATATATATATATATATATATATATATATATATATATATCACATTTATGTAATAGTCCATGTCACTGGGGAGGTAATGTGAGATGAGCCTTCTTTCATTCTGGTTATGTAATGCCATTGCATGTCACACATCTACATTGTATACCTGTACACCCATGTGTGTTCCCTATAGTATGGCATGTGTCCTTGACATATGCATCCCATTTTTTCCTGTGTTTATGCTGTGTGTACTTATTTATCTAGTGCTCTTTGCCTTTTGAATGCAGGGCTGCAGATCTAGTCTGCTTCTGCATTTCCTGGCCTGCATTTGCTCATCCTTGCTGTTGCTTAGCTTGCACTTAAACTGTTGGCAGCCTAGTGGATGACTGGATTCGATATCCATTGTGTACTGCAATCATAGCAATCCCCATTTAGTGCTCTCCAACACACAGCTACCATTGGTCATACTCATTCTAGTATGACTGTCACACAGCTCGCAACATCTCACCAATGACTTGTGCTTTTTTTACATAAGTATTTTTGTGTTGCACCATGCCTGGTATGCATCCCTACCTTGTTTGTCCTTTTTTCCTTCACCCATGCTGTATGGTCTATATGTGTGCAGCCTGTGTACCTTTACCTATCCTTTATATGTATTTCTAACCTAGGTCTGTCATGTCTTGTGATATTTGCTACATGTTTGTACCTGCTCTTTTGTTCACCTCCTCTTTCCATGTCTTTTCTATCCTTTCTATTCTCAAAAAAAAAAATTGACCATGGCCCTCTGACTCTCTCACTGACCTTCCTAATCCATCATACATCTTGTGTGCCCCTCTTCTTTAATCTCAATTCCCACCTGCTTTTCTATCACCCTATTTCTTTGGGTGTGTGCATTACTTGTGTTCCCTACACACATCTTGCACCCATTGGTAGCTACTGTTAGCCATGGTGCAGTTGCTCTGATTGCCCTTTGCCTTACTTATTTTTTTATTAGAAATTTTGTAGATTATGCTAGATTCTGCAAATTGTGAGGGATCTATTTATATATGTCCATCTATTGATTACGATGATATCTGTATGTTTTTGTGAATATTTGGCATTTTTTTCTGACATAATGGCTGATGGACATTTGTCCTCTTTTACTATTTTCATGTATTAATGTAATTTCCATTGGGCTTGCATACATTTTGTAAATGTGCATTGGTGATATACATACACACATATATTACTTCATAAACATCTTTTCCTGGAATACATATTTGACATGGCTGATTGTGGTTGCACTGACGGCTCTGGGTTTGTTTGCCTTGCTCTGAGGTATTCTCTGTAGACTTGGGCATATTTGCATATTACTTGGTTATCTGTGATTCTTAAGTAGAACTTGACAGATTTGTATTGAGTTCTGCAAACTCTGTGAAATTCAACCCCTTTTTTAAAGTCTGTTTCAGTGAATATTAATGAACTCAACAATGACAATAAGAAGGATAATTTGTTTAAATATTTAAAAAGAATGATACTCTTTTTTTTGCAGGAAACTCGTTTGGTACAAAATGACATTATTAGATTTAATACAAAATAATAGTATTTGCAAGTTCTAGCTTTAAAGAAAAGAGAAGAGGTACAGATATTCTTTGTAAAAAATGTATCTTTTAGTGCTTAAAATTATAGAATAATGCATTGATGATAAGGGAATGATGTACAGAGTCATTACTGAATTTTAAAGAAGATTATTCAATTTTGTCTTGGATTCCAGGAACTGAAGCTAAATTTTCCAAGAAATATTTGAAAATAGTACCTTTCATTATGAAGGGACTATTGTAATGACAGGCTATTTCAATTTTTATACTGCATGAAAATAAAACAGTGCAATTAATAGGCCCAGAATTCCAGCTTCAGCTAAGGCATTAGTAAACTGCATTGATTTATCTAATCTTGAAGATGTTAATACTTTCTCTTGATCAAGTAATTTGTACTATAGACTATTCATAAAGATTAGGTACATAGTAAAGAACTGACTGGGTCTACATTTCATATTATCTTGTTTATAGTTTGGAAAAATTAAGTTGGTGTCAAGCTTTTTATCAGACCATAGTACAATTACTATAAGGTAATTATGATGCCCCCAGTCAACCACTCTCAGACTCTTACAAGGGTATCCAATTATACTGAGTAAAATCAATACTAACATAAATGTTAGAGTGTAACCAAAGCAACTGGGCTTTTTGAAGTGACCAAGGCATCACTAAAATAAGCACAAGTAATCTCAAGACATTAAAAGTATTCTCTAAAAGATCAACTACAATGAAAGGTATAAACATTTTTAATAATAAATAATAAAATAGAAAACATGAGAATACTAAATATCTAAGCATAATAAACACCAGAGTTTCAGTCACAGGAGAAATAAAAGTAACACAGTTGGACAGATTCAAATAGATGCAGAAAAACAATACTCAGCTACTCTCACTGTATTTCCTGACTGTGTAAAGAATAACAGTTCACTAGCTAATTTAATTAATACAGCAAGGCAAGATAGGATGCTGAGATGCTTACTTCCTCAAGGAGCTTCTAACTAAACTGAACTGAAATAACTGACTGTGATAACTGACATAGATCTTTAGGGTCTATATTATATCATCGAACGCTTAAAAAAGCGAACACTGATTGATCGACCTAATTTAAGCGAAAGCTTACAATCTCGAACTGTCACATCAGCGATTTTTTTCCCAGGGAAAAAAATTGCTGATCCAAAACACATACACACAACACAAGCACACCAAACAGAAATCCACACACATACACCTAAAATCTGATACCTAACCCTACACTAAACTATGTACACACCACTAACTACCCACTTACCTTAACCCAAACCCTAACCCTAAGGTCCATCACTATCGCACACTCACCTCACCCACTCCCTAAGCCTAACTCACTTAAATCTGCCCTAACCCTCATGTCCACTCAATCGCACACACACCTAACCCAAGCCCTAACCCTAACTCACCTAAATCACCCTAACACTCACATCCACACAATCGCACATTTACCTGAATCCGACCGGTAACTTTTCACCATAACACTGAAAATACTGAAGCAACAGAAATGGACAACCGAATTCTTTCCCTAGGAAAAAAATTGAGTTTCTGCTGCTTCGATATTTTGCAGTTTCGCGAAAATAAGTTTGATCAACCAGCGTTCACTTTTTTAAGCGTTCGAGGATATAATATAGACCCGATCTTTATATCAGGTTCCAAAGAAAACAAAACAAAACAAACTGCTGAGAGTTCTATCCTCTCAGTGCTGGTTGTAGAATGACACAGTCTAATGGCTAACTTATGTAAATCTTTGGGATTTAAAGAATAATTCAATTTATCTTAACAGATTAAACCTTATGCTGTCAAATATTCAGATATTTAGAATTTGGTCTTTTTATGTCAGATTGTGGGTCTTTAATTCCTTCTTTATTTTAGTTTTATCTCATCTGTTCTAGTTTGCTATTCAGATAAGTCCTTGTCCCATTGCCTTCTTTTATTTAAATAAAAAGGTGACACTACATTTGATCACCTGATTCTGGCACAATACACACTCACAGCTTTGCTAAGATTTGTTGCAGTATTTGAAAATTATAGAACAATTTCAAAAACATCTACTCTTCCATTCCAGAATTATTTGTTTAAACATATACATTTAATCACTTATAATAACACTGTTGATACATATTTAACATAAGCATCTGTACAATTCAGTGTGATAGTGAAATGACACAAAATTATTCAAAAACTCCAGCTAACTATGCTGGCATATATTACACATGCACTGCCCTAATCTCTCTGGCACAGATGCATCCCCTCACATCATCAAACCTGTACTCTGTAATCAGACCCATATTTCTTTTTGAATGTTGATTATGAAATATTGTATCCAGCTATGTTAACAGACTTATGCACATTCTCCCTTCATTAATACTTGAAGATCAAACAACTTTTATTCTAAACAGGCAGGCACAGGATAGGGGTTTATATTATATGATCAAATGCTTAGGTGAGTGAACACCTAAACATCAACCACATGATATCGAACCCCACAACAGTGAACACTGCTGGGAAATGGAATTGTCGGCCACCAAAAAAAAAAAAAAGAAAGTTTATTCACCCCTCACACCCCCAACATAGGGGGGCAGTGCCCCCCACCCACCCATAACTAAATAGGGTCTATATTAAAATGTCAACAGCTCACAATGTTGACTCTGAAATGTTCAACACCAAAATGTCAAACTGCGAAAATACCGAATGGCCATATAACCAATTTCTTTCCAATGGAAATAAATCGGTTGGCCAAACAACAATGGCACACATAATCAACTATATTTACGTGGAGAGCTGTACCCCCCACACCCCCATAACTAAATATTCTAACTCCGAGACCGCACTACACTCATGGAAAGGGCAGGTATCAGAGAACGGTCAACCGATTTCTTTCTGTTGGAAAGAAATCAGTTATATGGCCGTTCGCTATTTTAGTAGTTCGACACTTTGGTGTTGAACATTTCAGAGTCGACAGTGTGAGCTGTCGAGATTTTAATATAGACCCACTAAATATACCAACTGCGAGATTGCTCTGCAGTGGAGAAAACGGCAAAACACAGCGAACAGCCAAGGGAAATCTTTCTCTGTGTTAATTTAGCTGTTTGCTGTTTTTTGCCTTCGATTTTATGTGGTCAATGTTTAGGTGTTCACTTACCTAACCATTTGACCATGTAATATAGACCCCAGGATAGTGTCAAAAGAATAATTAAATTAACTCACCATATTATATACATCAAGAGAGACTTGTCCATACTTTGGGACTGGGTAAAACTTTGGACTCAGTAAACTGGTCTCATCTATCTAAGGTGATGGAAGTATGTAATGTTCCAAGTAACGTCATACATCTTATTATTCATCTTTATGAGAATTCCTTTGCATATATTAAATTAAGTTCTTTCATCTCTCAATCAATAAGGATTTATAAAGGTATGAAACAGGGTTGCCTCTGCCCCCCTTATTATTTGTTCTGTTTTTTGAACCACTTGCCATATGCATTAAATCTAATAGCGATATAAAAGATTTTAAAACAAATAATCAATATACCTCAGAAAGTCACATTTTTTGGTGATGACACTTAGCAATAGGAAGAATTGATTCTTTTCAAAGTTAAATACAATCAATTAAAATATTTAGAATTAATATCTGATTTAAAATTCAGTCACAATAAAACTAATGTATTCATTAATAAGAAATAACTAATTTGTTAAGAAATAATAGTGAATTCAGATGGCATGACAAACAGATTAAACATTTATGGATCATTCTAACATTTAACTGCAAAGAAATAATAAATTATAATAGTATTCTGGACAAAGTTAGTGTATTAATGAATAAATTAAATAAGTTATTCTTTTCTATGGAAGATAGGCTAACATTGTTTAAAATGGTTATTTTATCTAAAATAATATAGATTTATGACATTTTTTAGAATATCATTAAATCAAGCCACTAACCACCAAACAACTGAACTGAACATTGAAAACTACCGCCACCCCTCTGCTAATTATAGGTACTAACTCCAAAATTACACTACAGCGTGGAAGGAGAAAATATCCCAAAACCCTACAACACTGCAATTTCACTCAAAAAAGCTAATGCATCTCGATCAGCTGATTTTTGATCAGCTGTACCAGCTTTGTCACTATTCGATGCAAAAAAAATCTATGAAGTGAATGGAAACCAATAATATATATTTTGCAGACAATCTCTTTACCCCCATCTAAAAAAAAGATTTAGAAAGTATGTGTATGAATTTTTATGGCATCATAATAAACCCAGATTAGCTTTGGGATACCATGTGAAAGATTGGAAAAATAGTGGAAAAGTTTTCCTGATTTAGAAACATACACTATATCATCAGTTATTAAAACAGTGTCTCTTTGGATGAATTCTAACTATTTAACTGGGTAGTACATTTGGTTAAACAGTGATAAAATATCTCTGTGCTATATATACAATGCTTGCATAGTAACATGAAATGGTTGTCAAAAATGGTTTACTAAGTATAGCAATGATTCAACAAACTCAAACTATATAACTACTATACTAAAGTTATTCACAAGTTTTATATATAAATATTGAAAGATAAAACCATGGTTCTTTACATTATTTCCAATAGCTTTCACACCAGATTGTATAAATAGTTTGAATTTTCATAAAAATGTTAAACAGGGGTTTGATTTTATGGAGTCAAATGATAAATAGGATTGAAATACTTAAGTCTGATTATTTAATCGGTAAATATGATTTAAATATGAATAACTGGCTTATTATACAGATGAGTATATGGCATATAATATCAAAAACTGACAATGTTTATTATAGCCAAAAAGAATGTCTACCTGTTATTCACTTTTTTAAACATTCTTGAATTAAATGGTTATGGAGGGAGATCACATCTGTCAAAATGATAAAATATTAAACATTTATAGACTTCGTATTTAAGATAATTATTTGGACTATGTTTCATAAATAGGTAGTCTAACTTTAAATGACATAGGTAAATGATTTTATAATCTTTAAACAAATCACATCATCTACATTTTGTTGGCTATTGTCTGGAATATTTTTGCACAGATCATTTAGAACAATACATAACATTGAAATTATATAAAAAAGAGAGTGCCTAAAGTAGATTGGGAATGAATGGCATATGATTATAAAAATTTGTAGACCTTCCGAAAAGCAATTAATTTACTTAAAATATAAATATTGTTATTATTGTAATTTAAAATGAATCTCTTGCTATCAAGATTAGAGTAAACAGAGTTACTTCTAAATATAACTGTTGGGTAAAACTGAATGATTTAATAAATAAATATTAATTCATGTTCTATTATCAGAAGTTTTTTATTTGCCTAATGAAAATTGTAAATGTATAATGTTAAGTTTGATATAGAAAAAGTTAACTGCTGTTATTTATGTTAATGTGTAGTTTTACTTTACAAAAATTAACAAAAACATAAAAAATTCCAAGAATCTTAATAACTTGCAGTGAATGGACATGATTAGAGCTTCTGGTCAGTTGCACAGACTAGTACTAGAAAGAACTATAACAAAAACCTGGGTCAACAGTACAAGCCACATTCTTTCAGACTAACCAATATTGAAACATATTATTGTTATTATTATTATTATTATTATTATTATTATTATTATTATTATTATTCAGCCAATAATTCTACCATTTTCTTGAGTCCTTCACTTTAAATGTACTATATGTACTACTAAGAACAGGGCTCACCATAAAGTTAAGCCACATTGTACTTTCTTCATTCATGGTACTAAATTTCATCAAAATGGGGGATATAGCTCCACTTTTGCCATTCTACTTCCAAGTCCAAAATGTATAATCATAAGGGTTACACAGAGTAGGTTCCACTGATTATCACAGTGTATGCTATTTTCTGCAACAAGCACAATGGCACCACCTACTGATTATCATGGAGTAGGCTAATTCCTGCATTGATTACATGCTGAGCAGTCAAATGCTCCAGGTAGTGTGGAACGGTCTGCATTTGTAATTCATTGTCAGTTGTTCTGCTGTTCTGCATTGAACAGTGGTGGCTTCACTTTGCGATTGTTGACTGGCTTGTATGCTGCAATTACAGCCAATTGGTATTGCAGTATACGAGCTAATCAAGTAACTTCTAAGAAATAAAAGGAGCCAATCAGGAGGCACAAAATGCAGTCTGAGCCAATCACTTGCTGCTACCAGTTTTGCATGGCACTGGCATACCTGCAAGCTGAGGAAGATTTGTTTGAATGGTAATTCACTCTGACCATGGATAAGATGAACAGGATACAGAAACTGGAGGTGGTGGCAGTGGAACTCAACACATTGTTTACCATCACAGAAATGACTTTGGTTTCAGCTGAAGACAATGAAACGCTAAATCCATTAAGCAATCCCACAAGTATCATACAACTTGACTCTGTATTTGCCAGTATCGATGGTCAATGGTGTCATCACTTTTTGATGATGTACTTTGGGTGCCACTGTTTGTATTGTCATGGAGAATAGTGAATCCCTTCATAGGAAAATACAGCTTCTTATGGGTGAGCGGGTTTTAAAAGAAGTTATTTTGCTATCACTTTTCCTTTTCACCCAATTGCTTATCTAGTTATTTTATTTATAGTACTACTTGTTATAGAACTTTTTCATTTAAATAGGACTGTTGTCATTTGAGTTATTCAGTACATTGTCACTTGAGTTATTCAGTACATCAGTTCTAATATTTACTCCTGCTTATTTTTAGTAGGTTACAGTAGTTATATGCACTGTCTTTTACAGGTTTTTAAACACTTGATTTTGAAACTTTCTCAACTACAGTTTACTGTAGCTGGCATAACTGTTTATTAGCAGTAGTAGTAGTATTCACTGTACTTTCCAGTGCTTTGGATTATCTTGACAGTGACAACACATAAGATGCTTATTTTGGGCAAGTGTATAAAAATGTTTATAATGTCAAACTGCAAACATACCATTGTTATTTAAACATAGAGTTTCTCAGGATATTCTGCAGTGATATAGGGGCTGGATGTACTCTTTATCTGTAATTTTCTTTTAGGGAGCAGAGTAGAGCAGTAATAAATTCTACAGTTGTCACTTGTCAGTTTGCTTGATTTTGAAGCAGGGAAAAGATCCTTCGCAATAAGGCACTGAGAGCAATTTGCTGCAGGCACTACAGTTTATCAGGTACAGTGATTCTTCACCAGACCACTAAGAACCTGAGGGAAAAGAGCTTACAAAAGGGCTGAGATTTGCTTTACTTGGATTGGGATGGTCGTAGTGGTGTTGTTGATGGGCTGCTGACTGCTGTTGCTGCTTGGTAGCTATACCTCTGCCTTGGATTCATTTGTTTTTCTTCTTGATTGCATTTGGGGGTTGTGGGCTCTGACTACTGGACTTGTGGAGCTGCAGCTGCATGTTTCCTTATTGGGCAGTGGTAACTGGCTGAATGAATACAGGAGTGATTAAACAGTCTCAGACAGAAGTAGAGTTCCAGATTTTTGCAGAATGTCCAGATTTTTGTCTCATGTTTTTGGTCTGCTGCTTATACAATTTGAGGTTTTCTGGCAAACCACTGAGGATTCAAATCATTAAATAATGACATACATTTGGGATTCAGACTTCATATCCTTCAGAAAATGCAGCTAACACCAATCCTGTTCAAGCAACTTTCTATGTTTAGAAGAGCAATTGCTATAATTTGGTGCTTTTACATTATTAATGTAGAATAATATTTTCCTGGGAAAAGCTATTTCCGTGTTTATTTATCCCACTGTCACTTTCATGTCTTCATCATGTTTTTACAGTTGACTGTTCACTACTGTCTACATTAGAAACCCACAAGCACCAAACTGGTGCTTGTGGGTTTCTAATGTAGACAGTATCTTCCTGTATCAACAATAATATGTATAATATAAAATATTCTTTACAAAGAGTTCTCTGACTATTCATTACTGTTTATAGCTTACTAATGCAGATACTATTTCCTGTAAGCTTAAGTTCCTGTGAATACTTTTGTCATTCTAGCCAGAGTCAAAGAACCACACCAGGTTTGACAGTGCAATGCATAAGACTCAAATGACGTAGTGTCAGTGTTTAGTTATTTATACTTTATTCACCTAACTGCTTATTTTACTTATGCATTGATCAGTTCCTGATTTTGACTCCAATATTATCTCTTTCCCTTTTAATCTCTCCTGAAAATGGTGACTTCTGGAGAAAATATGATGAATTATACTTCAGAAGACATATATTAATTCACATCCTCTGTTCTGTGACTGTCTCAAGTTAATAGAAAGCAGCTAGGCCGGTGACTTTTGTAGAAAAGGTGGTGCATTACATTTAACAAATAATGACAAGTTATAGACTTCAGAAAGTGCATAATAATTCACATTCTCTTATTCTGTCTTATTCTGTCAGTGTCTCAAGGTAATGGTAGCAATATTTTAAAAGTGTCCCTGATTAATTCTTGATTTGTCCTAGATTCAGCTCTTTGGGATTTTGTTCTTTTTCATGTATATGCCTGAACCTGAACCAAAGCATTGCTAGAATTTCACAGTGCACACAAGATAAATAGCATTGCCAGAGACACACTGTGCAATGACTACAGTACAAAGAGTACCAGAATCACAGACAAGTACAGACAAGCCTAAAACAATACTTAAATCCTTGCAATGAAAACTAAAATAAATAAATAAATAAAATGGGTTACCTACAGCAAAAGGAAAGTAATACAAAGTCCAGAGAAGAAAACAGTGGCTTATACAGACCACAGCAGAAGCCAGTCATAAAGATTAAGGCCACCAGGTTTGCCTGTGAATAGCAATTGGGCCATAGTCAAAGTAAAACTGACTAAATGAACTAACAATCAAAATGCTGGGTATGTGGAAACTTCAGGTTACTCAGTTAATACCTTTATTTCTGACATTATATACTTAGGTCATACATTTAATTAAAATAACCAGGTAAAACAACACAAGCAGTTTGTGTCCATGCAGCCGAAAAAGAAACTCAGAAAAACACATTAAATGGCTCAGGTAATGTCTTCAATCACCAGTGGGTATCCAAATCAATAAATCAATGCAAAACACCAGGCATTAAACCACCAGATAATAAAACACAAAATTTAATAGCGAAATTACAATGAAAGTAAAATGGTTAAGCACTTTCAACCCTGTAAATATCACGGGACTTCATCAAACATGGGGTTTAAATAATCCATCTATCAAATCACATGTGAAGCATCTCCCAATCAGAATGAATTTAAAAAAATAACGTGCAACATCAACAATTGATCATAAATTATAATGTATTTATACATATATTTATAAAATCATTCATTAAAATGCAAAAAAAGATTAAAACACATGAAAAAGCTAAAAACATATATGTTACATTTTGTTTTTTGTTATATTTTGATAGCCCTGAGTTTGAGGACTGGAGCAATAGTAACTTGGTCATTTAAACCTAACCCATAAGATGCATCCAGGCGAAGTTGCCAGATGAGTTTTCTGTATTCCAATTTGGTTTCCCAGGCACCACCACTCAAATCATAAGGTACCACTTCCAACAAGTTTGACATTCCGGTGTATGTTTAAATAAGGCATTACTAGTGTTGTTTTTGATATACGATAAACATGCTCATAAATTATTTTTCTAAATTGTCTTTCGATTTTCCCTACACACCTCTTTTGGGTGCTGAACACCAAGTCTCAAGTGATGGTTTATTGCAAAAGAGTCAAGACAGTAACAGGTTTACTAACTCCTTAGTTGTTATATTCAATGCCTTTTCTAAGAAGATAGAGGACATAGTTTTCAACAGCTGGAGTATTCTAAAAATGAATGATGAGACTTTAAAAACCCTAAATTAGGAACCCAGTTTTGCTTATAAAACAGCTAGAAATTGCAAAACTCTTCTTGCGCACCCATTTGTTACAATAAACATATGATGGCCAGTGGTACTAGAAAATGTGGGGTGTGTAATCAATGTTCCCACATTTTTGGACCAAAATCAGAAAAAATACTGGAACCTCACCACTTAAGGTAGTTGCTGTCAACAAATGTTTCAAACAGAAATAAAAGTAATAAAAAATGCTCGCAACCAACAGGCCGTTTATTGAACGACTTCAATAAATAAATGAAATGTTCTCTTTCGGGCTGAACCCTTCATCAGACATTCACAGTCATTAAAAACTTTTTATTTATACAAACTTTATAAAACATTCAACCAATCCATTAACGGTATTTTACCTGCCGCTCTTTCAGCGCAGGTTTTAAAGGTATAACACCGTTTAAAGCTGGTGCACGGTTAGCAGCCATTTCTATTATCCACTTCATTTCATCGAATTCTGTTATATTAACCAAATCACCCCCATGAAGTGCATAAACATGGGAGAAGGATGCAAATGGTAAGATACAGACCACTTTATTTAGGAAGAGCTGTTGGAAAAACAACTTAATAACTTTTCACAGCTTGCATCCTAGGCATATGTTTGAGAATATAGTCATAGGATAAGGGCATAGGGTCTCCCATTTATGCACTTCGGAAGAGACCTTTTATTCTGAATTGAATAGTCTTAAATCTAATTTCCAACAAAGGGGTTATAATAAAAAGGTGGTTGATAAAGGACTGGCACGTACCATTGAGAATAGGAAGGGGATAGCCAGACCCTGGTATTCTGATAGACGCCTTGATGGAACTAACAATAATTCTAGGAATACAGTCCTGAAAGAAAAAAATGCGTATGATGCTTAGATATAGTAATAACATAGGTGGAATCTGTGACATCGTGAAACGAAATTGGAAAATTCTCCTGAGTGATGAGAAATTGGTTAATGTTGTGGGAGATGCACCACATTTTGGTTTCAGACATAATAATAATTTAAAAGATTTATTATGTAATGAACCTAATTTGCAATGGAGGAATAAAGTTATTTCAAATATAGTAGGCACATTTCCACGTAGGCGATGTAAGGCCTGTGCTTATATAAGCAATAAAAATGATTTTGTACATCCAGTTACTAATAAAAAATATAAATTTTATGTATATGCAGATTGTCAGACAACCAATGTGGTATACTTGGCCCACTGTAATTCTTGCACATGTTTCTACATAGGCAAGACAAAGTGTAAGGTTAAAGAAAGAATACTAAAACACTTTTCAACAATACGTTTAAAAAATGTACATACTGCTCTGTATCAACATGTGGCATCTCATCCAGATCATGTTTTTTTCTTTCATGGTAATACAGATTATAACATTAGGCACTAGAGGGGGTGATTTGGTTAATATAACAGAATTCGATGAAATGAAGTGGTTAATAGAAATGGCTGCTAACCGTGCACCAGCTTTAAACGGTATTATACCTTTAAAACCTGCGCTGAAAAAGTAGTCGGTAAAATACCGTTAATGGATTGGTTGAATGTTTTATAAAGTTTGTATAAATAAAAAGTTTTTAATGACTGTGAATGTCTGATGAAGGGTTCGGAGTGAAAGTGCTAACATTTTATTTATTTGTTGAAGTCGTTCAATAAATTTTATCTACGGCCTGTTGGTTGCGAGCATTTTTTATTACTTTTATTTCTGTTTGTAACATTTTGGACCAAGATTGTATCACTTTTGACATTTTTCCACACAAGATCATTTTGGCTTCTGGTAACTGTGCCACAAAGAGGGTGGTATATATAGTGATTTGCAAGGAATGCTCTATGTTTTACGCAAAGAAAACCACAAGGCAATTTAGAAAAAGAATTTATGAGCATGTTTATGCTATATCAAAAAACAACACTAATAATGCCTTATTTAAACATACATTGAATGTTAAACTTCAAAGTTTTTGTTTGGTTTGTTGGAAGTGGTACCTTATGATTCAAGAGGCGGTTCCTGGGACACCAAATTGGAATACAGAAAACTCATCTGGCAACGTCACCTGGATACATCTTATCTGCATAAAGAATGACATCTTAAAATTAAAATTTACTTCTTTCTTTCTTTTTTGTGGGCTTTCATGGACAGACATTTTTTATTGGATGACATTTACTGTAATGATAAGCAATGAAGTCCCCCAGGCCTTTGGAAAATACGGTCCAGACCGCAGAATCCTTTATAAATGCATTCTATGAACACCTTCAGGAATGCATGGATCATGCAATCCCAAATAAAACCAAGACCCAATCCTCCAAATTTAGGCATCCTGTCTGGTGGACCCCAGCCATAAACAAACTATACAATAGAAGGAGGAAGCTACTACATGATAGAGCAAAATCCCAAAAAGGGAAGGCATCTTTGATCAGTATTAGCAAAAAACTACGGGCACTCATAAAGTCGTCTAAGGCCAGCTTCGAGAGAAAAATTGCACAGGACACTAAGGATAATCACAAGGCTTCCTTTAGTTATGTTAGGAACCTGGGTGGGAATTCCCAGATATGCTCAGAATTAGTCCAAAATGACAAAAAATACACTGAACCCACAGACATTTCCAACATCCTAGCTGACAGGTTCAGTGCAAACTTCTCCCCCCCTTCCCCACCAAAAGGGCAAATATCTATCCCAGCAGAGTGCTGCCCCCCTGACATCTCAGATGCTCAGGTAAGAGCCGCCCTCTCCAAAGCAAAAAACACAGCATCAATGGGACCAGACGGTGTCCCGGGCTGCGTCCTACATGAACTCCAAGAAGAACTAAACCCAAACATAAAACTACTGTTCACTCTCAGCCTTACTACAGGATATGTACCCAAAGAGTGGCGTACAGCAACAGTGGTCCCTCTCCACAAAGGTGGTGCCTCAACGGATCCTGGAAACTATCGCCCCATAAGCTTGACTAGCTTGGTCTGCAAAGCTATGGAAAGGATCATCATGGACCTCATAAATAAAGATATTGGGGACCTACAGACACTGGATCCTGCCCAGTTTGGCTTTGTTAAGGGTAGATCCTGCCTCTTAAACCTGGTTGATTTCTTTGACACAGTCACCAAGGCCATTGACGAGGGGAAGGTGGTCCACACAGCCTACCTGGACCTTGCAAAAGCCTTCGATACAATACCCCACTCGGGCATTATAGATAAGCACACCAGCTTAAATATAAACCCCTATGTCAATAGATGGGTTGCAAACTGGCTCAAGGACACAACCCACATGGTTAGAATTGCTGGAGCCATGTCAGACTCCAAACCAGTTACAAGTTGTGTCCCACAAGTCTCAGTCCTAGGACCTCTCTTGTTCGGTATATATTTCTCGGAGGTACAGGCTAACACGGAAGGACTGTGGCTGACCAAGTTCACAGATGACTGCAAACTGGGCGCCATAATTGACTCTCCAGCCGACACAAGCATCCTCCAAAAGGGCCTCATAGAAACAGACAACTGGTGCCAGAGCCATGGCCTCAAGCTAAATGCCAAAAAGTGTATAGTCATCCCCTTTGGCAAAAACAAAGTGCCCACAAATTACCACATAGGTGGTAATCCATTGAGTACGGAAGAAGTAATTAGGGACCTGGGGACCCAAGTTGATAGCAATCTCTCATTTGACAACCACGTGGCCAAAGTGGTTAGAAAAACATTTTATATAGCCCACCTAATCATGAAGGGATTCACATCTAGATCATGGGAGGTCATCGTGCCTCTTTACTCATCCCTCATCAGGCCCATAATTGAGCACAATGCCCCTTTTGGGATGTACCTTACCAGACACCTGCAGCAACTGGAAAGACCCCAAAGGTACCTCACCAAGAGGATCAAAGGGCTCAAACAGATGCCATATGCTGCCTGGTTAAAGAAACTCCAGCTCTACTCAGTGGCATACCGCCTGCTCAGAGGCGATCTGTGCCTGACTTATAAAGCCATGTCCCACCCGGAATTAATGGACATGCTGCACCTCAGAAAATCCAAATCCCATCGAGCTACACACTCGAGAGACTTGAACCTCAGCACTGAAATAAATAGGACATGCTGGAGGGACAGATTCATAACCCAGAGGCTCCCTTCACTCTGGAATAAAATCCCAGTCCAGGTTAGGCAGAGTCACTCATTGACTCTCCTCAAGAGGAATCTTGATGAGTGGATGGGAGATAGTAGGTTTACCCCGGGTATCACTTCTGTGTCACTGTTAGACAGAGGCACAGTATACTAACCTCGAAAAAGGGCATAGCAAAATTCATTTAAAATGGGTGGTGAAAGCCAAACACACTCTGGCTAGGCTTATAAATGCCCAAGGGCAGATAGCCTAGTATGAACCTATGAACCTATGAACCTATGAAGTAACATGCTGACTAACGGCAGAAGATCAAAGCCTATTATCACAGATTAGCATCAAGGTGGGTTTCAACAGGCATTTCTGTTACCATACAGTTTACAGTTTTACGACATTAGGAGTATTATTTTGAGACACTGGAGTATATTTGGGTTGGATCAGGACATACATATATTGTTAGGAAAAAACCTAAAGTGGTATACAAAAAGGATGCATGTTTGAAGGAATTGTTAGAGAGAACTACAACAAAGTTAGAAAAAGGTGGGACCTTCAAATGTGGTAGATGTTCACAATGTAAGTTTAGTTTAGAACAAGAACAGGTGACCATTAAAAATCTAGGTACCATTAAACCCATGAAGAAATATTATTGTTACATAAAAGGCGTGATTTATATTGCCCTTTGTCAATCATGTGGGGGTTCCTATGTTGGGAAAACTAAAAGGGCCATTAAGCAAAGGATTTACCAGCATATTTATGATGTTAACAACAAAAATGATAAGAATGCCCTTTTTAAACATATTAATGTATACCCTCAGCATACTTTTAAATTTTTGGTTATTAACCATTTTGACTTTGGGCATCGGGGGGGTCTTTTTGATGACTTTTTAGAATATAAAGAATTTAAATGGCAGATTAAAACTAATGCAACTGAGTTTCCTGGTCTTAATGACCAGATCTCTTTAAGTGCATTATTGAGATTAAAGTCTGCCTAATTTTTATAGGTATTGTATTTGCAGGACCAAATCAATTATTATATTTTTTTATATATGTGTGTATTTTACTATATTGTTGTAGAGAGTAAAAAACTTGTTGGTATTATGTTTTTAATAGTTAACATGGAGGTTTATTTGTTGCGTATAATTGGTCCACCAGTTGGGTTGTATGAGCCTGTATTTAAAGTTTGAATTTTGTATGTCTGACTATTCTGATGAAGTCTACAGCACCGGGACGAAAGTGCTCAATAAAACATAAATACTAGCCATTGGTGGTGTTGTTTTTCCAGGCTACCTACTCCCCGCTGTGTGGTTTTACAGATTAGCATCACTTGAAATGTTTTTGTATCACCTCAGTTTATATGAAGACACTGATGATTAGTCAGTGGTCGTATTGCATATCATTTATGAGCACTAAGTACAGTTTGCTTTGGAATGGCCCTCCAAAAGCACTTCTGAATGTAAGGTAATTCCAAATGTGGTTAGAAATTTAATGGGTGTTGGTGTTACTTATCTTCAGCCTTTTACCCCCCAAATCTGTTTTTGATTTCTCTGTGCCATCTACCATCTCCCATGTCCTGTGCACCTTCTCAGTCTGCACAACAAAGCAGAGAAGAGACTAAAGAGACATACGTGGTATGATATCACCCTGATAGTAAGGGATGCTTTTTCCCCCACTGGCTATTCTATCCCCATTAAGGCAGCCGTATATACAATATATATATATATATATATATATATATATATATATATATATATATATATATATATATATATATATATATATATGTATAAATTGTGTACATGTGCTAACACACTGAGCACACACATACTCATATATTTGAGCGCGTACACGCACGCACACACACACACACACACACACACACACACACACACACACACACACACACACACACACACACACACATACGCACACACACACGCGCGCTCCACTGCAGATGACCTCCCTATGTATCTAACTCATTTAGTCACTACTGAACACGTAACTAGATGAGACATTCACCAAGAGGGCAGAGCCAGGCTGGAAATGTGCCCTTCCAAGGATATTCAAGCCAGCATTTAAGCTGCAGATTCTAACCCACTTCATATGCCTCTTCCATTTATTGGGTCCCAAACTCTAACCCATGTTTGCTGGGTCACAATTAGGGATCCATCTCTCTGAACCCCTGATTCAGCTATTTCCTGATTTATTTTATGTTTGCACAATTAAAAATGTATGCTTCTTCGTTATGTGCTAGTTTTATTTTTTATAAAACATTGTTTTATTTCCCGTTTGATCGTGTTTGTTTTGAAAAGGGAAGTTGAAAGGGTGTTGGGGGTTGGCATAATGGTCTTTACCTCACAGATATAAAACTACAGGCTGTGATTCTCATATTTGAGGGAAATTAGCTAGGCTTAAAACGACCCTCAAGGGCAGCTAGGCTAGCACTCACCAATGAAACAGAGCTATTATTTCTGCTTGATCTGTCAAGTGTTTGCAGTGTCACTAAGGCTGAACTTTCAGAGGTCATTAAAGAGTCAGCAAGCAAATGTGGACCAGAATGAGTGCCCATTGAGTTAAGTATTGTACTGTACCCCAAAAATGTGTAATGTACAATGTATTATAAAATATCAAGAAAATGTGGTTTAATTGTTTAAATAAATATTCCCAAGTACTGAGTCACTGTCACATTGTCCATTTTTTGCCATAATTTACCCTTGGCGTGTCTTTTTGCTAAAATAATAGCAACAAATCTCTTGGCAGCTTGCACTGCATTATTTGAATGCACTTCTGAATGGAATAAGAACACATATTTGCTGGCCTTATAGCACTGCGGTGGTGGTGCTGCGGTAGCGTTGGTCGCCTCACAGTTAGACGTTGCCAGTTCGATTCTCAGTTAGAGCGTCTTCTGTGTGGTGACATGTGTGAACGGGTGTTCCTTCGTTGAAGGTTGTGCATTAGGTCCGGCAAGCCAGCACGTAAAACTCTACTGCCAATCATTAGCGGACCGGAGTTCCGCTGTGGCGACCCCTAACCGGGAAAAGCCGAAAGACACAAACAAATTTGCTGGCCTTATAGCATAGAATACTGCTGAAATCTAGCAAAATATTTGACTGCACACACTGTGATGTTTATGTTAGAAAAGAAGTGATCTTATGTGATGACAGATATCATAACAGGTAGATAGGTATACCTGAAACAGAATAGTGAGCTTCATGTTTGCCTTTGTGTTTGGATAGTTTTGTACAAAAGGATCAGTTCTCTGGCAACCTGTTGTACCTTGATCCCCCCCCCCCCCACCCATCAATCACATTTCACTCTTTCCTTATGCTATTTCTTAGTTATTATTTAGTGCTTTATGTCAATGCTGTAGCATACTATGACTGCAGTTTACTGCTTACAAGCTCTTCAGCCATAACTCAGCTGTGCAGGAGCAATGCAGCTGCCAATGCCACATGTGACAAGGGTTTCAACAGCAGTGAAGGTGTGATACTAAGTTCAGGTGGTTGAGGGAGGAAGAATTGGAAGATTCTGTTTAGTCAGTAGACTGGATGTAAAAAAAAAAAGAAACAAAAACCAAAAGAACACACACGCGCGCGCGTGCGCGCACACACACACACACACACACACACACACACACACACACACACACACACACACACACACACACACACACACACACACACACACACATACACGTGTGCACACATCTAAAAATAAACCAGTCTTTCAATGTCAGCTTCATGGTTTCAGAGTATAAGCTTATTTACAAGAACTGGATCAGTTTTTGGTGTCACTCAAAGGGGATCCATTTCCTGTCAGCCTGGGAAACCATGGTCAACAAACCTGGCTGCTTTCTTTGCCGGAGATGGTTTGCACCTGGCAGCTTTAGGTTTTGGCTGCTGGCAAAGGCTCTTGCCTCCCTAGGCAATGTCTTAAAAACAACGTTACCGGCATGAAATTTACCAATAATAAGAAAATTAGGGTCATGCTGCTAAATGCTAGGAGCTTAAACCAAAAACTACATTCCCTGAAAGCACTTCTCTCACTAGAAGATGTAGATGTCTGTGCAGTCACAAAAACCTGGTTCAAGGCCTTATAGACTACCCTGGCCTTCCACACCTTTAGACCATAAAACGAATATGTGAAAATCAAAGGAGGCGGTGTTTCAGTCTATATTAGAGATAAATTCACCTTCCGCCTAGACTGAACAACTCCATGGACTTACTCCAGGTCCAGGTTGCAATAGGTAAGACCCCCATTCAAGTCATAGCCAGTTATAGATCCCCCTCCATGGGTCACAACACCCATGAAACCTACTTGACCAAACTGGAGACAATCCAAATTTTATTGAACACACTGGTTATGGGGGATTTCAATTATCCCATCATCAACTGGGAAACCTATGCTAGCCCTAACTCACTAGTGCAAAAGCTCCTTGACTTTGTTAATTCAAATACCCTAGAAAAAATTGTCCATACCCCGACAAGGGAAACAAACATCCTGGATCTGTTCCTCACCAACATGTCAAACAGATGCACTGCCACAAATGTCGGGCTCTCATTAATTAAAACTGACCACAAATCAGTCACCTTTGAGTTGGCACTAACACCAGAACTTACAAAGGGTGAAATCAGACTAAAAACTTCACCATGGTAAACTATATCCTTCTAGGTGAAGGTATAAATGCATTACAAGACCTAGCCCAAGCTGGAAGTGGTAACTACAGCAAAGCTTACACTAAAGCCCTGTAAATCCCTTGCATAAGTGTATAAACTCGGCCATACCAGAAAAAATCAAAGCCAGATCCCCAAGTAAAAACAAGCTGCCATAGTGGACATTCAGCAGCAACAAACTTTACACTAAAAGCAAAACGTTGCTGTCCAAGAAAACAAAGGCAAGGCCCCAACAAGGGAAAAGCACCCTCTTCATCCTCAACAGGCAAATAAGACAATTTGTCAAATCCTCCAAGGTCTCCTTTGAGAGAAACTTAGCAAGTATAGCCAAGGATAACCATAAGGCCTTTTACAGCTAAGTACGTAACCTAAAGGGTAAGACTAAGATGTGCAGAAGTAGTGGCCAATGGTATCACACACACTGACCCCACAGAGACAGCAAAGATGCTGGTGGATAGGTTTCATGAAATTTTCACTCCCTTATCCCCTATTAACTTACAACAAACCTTCCCTCAACCCCCCCACCGTACATATCTGAAAAGCAGGTCCTCAAAACCTTGCTCAAGGCAAAAAACAAAGCCTCTATGGGACCAGACAGCATCCCAGACTGTCTTCTAAACAGGCTAAAACATGAACTAGCATCACTACTAAGTACCCTTTTCAATCATTGTCTAATCACAGGCTTTGTTCCTGCAGTATGGAGAACAGCAACAGTTATCCCCCTCCACAAAGGTGGCCTAGCAACAGACTCGGGGAATTACAGACCCATAAGCATGACCAGCCTCATCTGTAAGGCCCAGGAACATTTCATTATAGACCTCATAAGTAAAGACATAGATGACTTCCAAACCCTGATCCTACCCAATTTGGCTTCGTGAAGGGCAGATCCTGCCTGTTAAATCTTGTGGAGTTCTTTGAAAATGTGACCAAGGCCATTGACGAGGGCAAATCTGTTCACACAGCATACCTTGACCTGGCAAAGGCTTGTGACACAATCCCACATTCAGGCATTACCAATAAAGTTAGCAAAATGAATGTAAACCCCTTTGTTGTAATATGGATAGGTATATACGCCTCAGATGTTCAGGTCAAACTAAGGGGTTGTGGCTGACCAAGTTTGCAGATGACTACAAACTGGGTGCAATTACTGAATCCCCAAAGATGTCAGTATACTCCAGGAGGGTCTTATGCTGACCAGCGACTGGTGTCTTAGTCATGGTCTAAAACTGAATGCAAAGAAATACATCATCATTCCCTTTGGCACAAACAATGTCTTCTCACACTATCCAATCAACAACAATACCCTAAGTACCCATGAAGTGGTAGGGGACTTGGGTTCATAAGTTGACCTCGACCTTACCTTCGACCACAATGTGTCTACTGTAATAAGGAAAGCTTTCTGCATAGCACACTTGATTAGTAAAGGCATCACCTCAAGAGCAAAAGAAGTTATAACCTCTCTACACTCAGCACTACTCCATCCCATAATTGAGTATAAGGCCCTGTTCGGCATGTACCTTACAAAGCACCTGCAGCACTTGGAGTGACCTCAGAGGCTTCTAACAAAGAAGATGAAGAGACTCCAGCACATGCCATACATAGAATATTGAATAAAGTCCCTATCACTTTACTCTGTATCATGTAGACTTCTTAGGGGAGACTTATGCCTGGCCTACAGAGCAATCTCAGACCCAAACCTAATAAACTCCCTGCATATCCGTAAATCAAGTGGGACTAGGGCCACCTGTTCCACAGACCTAAATATGGCCTGCAACTTAAATAGAACATGCTGGAGGCAAGATTTATCTCCCAGCTACTGCCGCATCTTTGGAATAGGCTACCTATTCATGTGAAATAAAACACCTCTATGACACTGATCAAAAGGAACCTAAACGAGTGGATGGGGCACTGTAAGTTCTTACCAGTAATAGCAGCCGCAACCCTCCTGGACATGGGCAGTCATTACTAAATGCAATTTTGGGTATTAACTAACATTTCTATGGTACTACACTGGGATGAAAAGGCTAGGCTTGAAACAACCTCTGAGTTGAATGCCTAGTAATCTCCTATGATCTTATGATCCTATGATACAATACTCCCCCTCAAGTATAATTGACAGACTCACTGAACTAGACGCAAACTCAAAAAAACTCACTGGATTTCCAGTTGGATCACAGACAGGACCAAGGAAGTCTGGAATGGTGATTCCACCTCCACTAAGAGACTAGTCCCAAGCAGGTTACCACAGGACTGCATGCTGGGACCGCTCCTATTTGGCATCTACTTCTCAGAGGTAAAAGCTAATATCAAGGGCCTTTGGCTGGGCAAGTTCACAGATGACTGCAAATTGAGATCTGTCATAGATGTCTCCCATGACACAAACATCTTACAAGAAGATTTGACACAGACAAATGACTGGTGCCAAAGTCACAGACTAAAACTCAATGCCAATAAATGCATTATAGTGCTTTTGGGAAAACTGCCACCCAAGCAAACTACTCCATCGATAAGACACCCTTATGACTTGAAGCAGTAGTCAAGGGTCTGGAAACATATGTAGACAGTATTCTGGCCTTTGACCAACATGTGGCTAAGATAGTAAGAAATCATTCTATGTCACCCACCTTATAAGTAAGGGCATGCCATCCAGTGTCCAAAGAGGTCATATTGCCACTTTATTCGGCCCTTATCAGACCCATCACTGAGTATAATGCCCTTTTTGGCATGCATCTGACCAGACCTATGCAACAGTTGGAACTCCTACAAAGATTCCTTACCAGGAGAATCCGGGTCCCTATTAGATGAATGAAAAGGCAATCTGTCAAACGCCTGAAAAGTTGAATATTCTGGACCTTGCAATCAGTTTTGTGAGATCATGGTACAGTGAAGATCAAAAAATTTGCCCTTTCCTCACTGTAGTGCGATCTCGGAGTTGGTATATATAATTAGCGGGATTTCGAGGTCCGGAATATTCTACTTTTTAGCCGTTCGACAGATTGCTTTTTCGTTGTTATAATAGGGACCCAAGAATCCAGGGTATAAGCACATTGTCCTATATGGATTGCCTTAAAGCCCTGTCTCTATACTCTGTCTCGTACAGGTTACTGAGAGGTGATCTATTTCTGGCATACGAGACATCCTCAGATCTGGCTCTGATGGAACAAACAAACAGCATCAGAACCCCTAGATCCAAGGATTTCAGTTTTGCTTGTGACATAAATAAAACATGTTGTCAATAAAGATATGTGTTTCAGAGGGTCCCCATCCTCTGGAACAAGCTCCCCATCCATGCAAGGCAGAGTCCATACCTAACTATATTTAAGCATAACCATGACCAATGAATGGGAAATCAGAAATTCTTCCCAGGTCTGGCCTCTATATCTCTGATTAACAGAGGCAGACAGTAATGTTCAAACTAACACCCCCCCCCCCACACACACACACATAACCTCTAGAAACTTTCTAACATACCCGCTCTTAATAAATGCCCATGATATATAGGGACACAATTGGGCTGGACTGCATGGCTAAGCTTATAAAGGCCCTGGTAGTCATTAGCCTAGTATATACCTATGAACCGATTATCAAATGATCCCTAGTCTTAATGCTCACCTGATTTATTGGTTTATCTTTAGCAGAAGGCAGATATCCCCTATTAATAAAGGAGTTGTGTAATCCGTCAGATTGTATGTGAACGTAATCTGTGTTATTGCAAACATGTCTAAGACTCAAAAATTGAGAATAAGGAAACAATATGAGAATAAGGAATGCAGTGTGTGACATGTTCTGAGTGGCAACGAGAAACAATAAGTATTTAAGTTTTTGTAAAGGGTTTATACCATAACTTACTATAGAAGGAACCATTGATCAGTTTGCTAATCATAATATCCAGGAAATTTGCTGTAAATAAATTATAAAATAGAGTATTTTTTAAAATGATGCCCTTTTTCCAAGACTAATCAATTGAGTTATTAATGCATGTGTCTTGGTGTCACATGATTTGGAATTCATATATATATATATATATGGGTTTCTATTGGAACATCGAATTTTCAATTGTTCGAATCACTAAAGGTCGATCTTTAATGATCGAACAATTGAGAATTCGAACTCTTCAAACTAAACATTAAAACAAAAAAAAAAGAAAAAGTAAAGAGTGTAGGTGGGGGGGCAAGCCCCCTTGCACCCCCAAACCCCCACTACTTAAATATACCAACTCAGAGGTCGCGCTAGAGTGTAGGAAAGGGAAATCTTCCCTTTCCACACCGTAGTACATTAAAGTGCGATCTCGGAGTGGTTATATTTAAGTAGTGGGGGGTGTGGGGGCTTGTCCCCCCCGCTTTAATCCATTAGGGTACCTTTCCTTTATTTATTTATTTTTTTAATTTTGAAGTTATGAAACTTTGATCATATGGTGTCGCCCATTTGGTATTTGAAGTTCCATAACTTCGATTTTGTAATAGGTAACCTATATACACACACACACACACACACACACACACACACATATATATATATATATATATATATATATATATATATATATATATATATATATATATCTTCTTCTTCTTCTTTCGGCTTTTCCCGGTTAGGGGTCGCCACAGCAAATCACCTGTCCGCTCATGATTGGCAGTGGAGTTTTACAGTGTCGAGTTGCCAGCCCAGTGTCCAACCTTCCACAGAAGGCACACATATGCACACACTCACACCTAGGGCCAATTTAGAGTGTCCAATCCACCTACTGCATGTCTTTGGGATGTGGGTGGAAACCGGAGCACCCGTAGGAAACCCACGCGACCACATGGAGGACGTGCAGACTCCACACAGAAGGCACCCCAGCCGAGAATCGAACCGGAGAACCTCTTGCTCTGAGGCGGCAATGCCAACCGCTGCACTGTACTCTGTTCCCATGCTCCCAGTCAAGGGGGCAACTGGTCCCATGTATTTGACACTAGTGAACTAAATCTTACCACAGCACTGTTACATACTGTGTACATCCTCTTGGATCTCCACTGTTGAAGTGTTGCTTTTGTGCTCCCAGATAGGGCTGCTTACTTTCTGTTGCTGCTTACTTTTTTCTGTGCATTTTGGCATCTAAGATGGTGGCTTGACAAGAAAAGTTAGAAATAATTACTGGTTTGAACCAAATATATTCTAATGAGACTCGATACACACAATGACCATATGAATTGCTGTGTTTCACTGAAGCATTTGTCAGGTTCAGAGAGCAGTTGCTATGACCCCATATGGATCTATTTCATAAGATGGATGCCTGCTATGATGTGGCTGAGTTGCTGAGCAGGGCTGTTGGCATCTCCCAAACTGGTAAGTTATGCAGGCACCAGTATGATGACATGAGGCACTGCTACCATGACGATCTCAATGTGTGGAAAACAAAGATAAGCCAAGGATGCCCTGAACAGTATTGTTAAGATTTGTTATTTCTATTATGTTTCATACTGTTGTTTGGAAGTGTTTTGCTTTTCAGAGCAACATTCCTAATTAAGTTTGGTTTCCTTTACAGATGCTAGGATATGAGAGGATGGCAGATGTGGGTGGATGTATGTGTGCTCTGGCTGCTGTTGATGGCTGTTATTATTGCATCACTGTGTTTTTTGTGAGGCAGCGCAACTGCTTATGCTGGTGGGGATTATGGCCACCACTATATGCTAGTTCACCACTGCAGATAGCTGGACATGTATAGCTTGTTCCTCAGCCTGCAGGCACCATCTCAGGAGTCTACTTGACTGCACATACATGTGGTAGTGCAGTTGATTGCACAGGTTCCGGGCACCATCTTAGGCTTCTGCTTCATTGCACATACATGTGTAACTGTACTATTGCACTACATTTGCATCTCACCTGCACCTGTACTTTGTAGCTGGTGCGTCCTTTTCATCTTTCAGCATGAGCAGAGTGAGATGAGAATGCCACTGGCTGCTGCAGGAGACAACAAAGACTTGCACCACAAGGTGTGCATGAAAATCTCATCTCCTCACCTGTACTTAGATGCTCTGTAACATCTATGGAACATTCTTAGCAATGGAAATCTTCCCTTTCTGTCTCCCTACTGCATGTCAAAATTGCTCCAACAACCCATGATAACATCAGCTGTTACCTGGTGCTGCCCTGGCTGAGGCTGCAGTTGAGGCTGATGAGTTGGTGAAAGTGCTCCACCTGGAATGAGGTCCCAGCTTAACACAGGAAAGTAGGCTACTCCAATCCCATGCACCTCTTCTGCTAGATCTAGAGTGGGTGGTGGAGATCATTGTTGACTAGGCATTGACACACTTGACTGCCACACACCGAGCTGTAACTACATCATCTGGTGCCCCCTAAACCTAGAGTTCAATAAAAAAGGTCATCTGTACCTCTAGCAAGCTCGTGGCAATCTCCTTGCTATACTTAATAAGATTCTGTGCCCAAACCACAAGTGTAAATGTAGTCTCAGATTCAGAACTCCTTTAGGAAATGGCTTCTTAAATGAATATAAGGCCTGCACTTGTGCCCCATTGGCAACTGCTGATCATTTCCCTGAGTAGCTTGTTCCCTTGTCATCTTCACCCTTTTGTCCTCCTTATTTGCAGCTCTAGATGACATCAGTCCCTTCTATAGCAAATCAGAAGTTCTGTAGATTGTTTAATTACTGCACTTCGTCAGCAGAGTACAATACGGCCCATAACAACAGCCACTCTGACATAAGACCTCAGTCTGTTGAGTCCTGGAAACATCCATCTGGGTCAGTTACAGCTGAAGCACTGCCAGTATCCCACCAGAACTCCAGCAATCTGTCTGCTCTGCATTTGTCTGTATCCTATGTCTCTCGGTCGTAATGTGTGCCAATAAACCCCTGTTTGTCTATGCTGTTTCATACTTGTTTGTCTGTTCTTGATGCTACATTTCCCTCCCCTCCTTTACTCACCCTGTTTCCCTTTCACCCTTTCCCTTCTCTCTTCATTGATAAAGAAACTGGTGGACCTATCCTTGCAAAAATATTGCACCCTATGTCCTCCCACCTGCATTTTTCTCTATTTTCTCTTTATGTTTACCCCTGCTTACTATGCACCCCCTTTATTACTTTCTTAAAGTCCCTATTCAATAAAACCAATAATGTGCTCAGCTGTCTGGGAACCAGATAATAGGGCTCTCCAGTGTTCTCACATTTGCTTTATGTGTGTGCTATATTGTGCCTGTGTGGATTCTGACAGTATACACACTCTCACAAGCTTGCACAATGCAGTATGTGATTGGTGTCTTGCTACATCCTGTTAAACAATACTCAGCTGAAGTTGCAACATTACTGTCCTACCCTGTATGCTTTTCCTGAAGCACAGCAGTGTATTCTTGCTAATTAGTACAAGGCTTGCAATGCCATGGAATGCATCTACTTGAATGTTGGTTCAATGTGGAAAAGAGGTTTTACGATATTTTGTCAGAATGCACTTCAAGAAGAATGGTTGATAAGATAACTTTTCTTTTTTAAAAAAAAAATGCTCAGAACTATTTTCTTGGTGGCAGTGACCCTGCATTTCCTAAACTGCCTTACTACTTCTAAGACTGCTTTACCGCAAGTTGTATAAAGGCAGTTTCCTCAGTGCAGGGCTCTTTGACAAGACTCATCCATAAAAGTGCTCACACCAAAAGAGCACTCTAGCCACCTAAGGCTCTGTTTCACAAGTCTATACACAGGGGAATTTGTATTTGTACCACTGAATGACCCAGGTCTTCAGACGAGAAGACTGCTTTTACAAATTTTTATTTTTTGTATTTATTTATTTTACATTTGTTGACCGCGTGTGTCCGACTGAGCTAAAGCCCTTTTTCAGCGGAGACTCGGGGAGAAAAGCTTCACTATAGAAAGCAATTTAATAACAGTTTTTACACTCATAGCAATATTCAAAAGGTTACCATCCTGGTAAAGTAGTTGGCAAGATTAAACAATACAAATCAAAAAAGATAAAAAATATAACACATAGGAAATTAATTGTTTTAGTTTCAGTAGGTTAGGCTATCTACCAATACTAAACAGAGTATAGATAATACTTTAGAAGAATTTCTTATGAAATAAAGGGAGTAAGTTATTATGTTAGGTGGTGAGTAATTGTTATACATTTCAGAGAGTTGGTTGTGGTCAAGGTGGTTGTGAACAGTGGCAGATTCAGTATTTTTTAAAGTAGTCTTTGGGAGCTAATTTAAATTGTTTGGGGTGCATAAGGTTCCTTATTTCTAGTGTGAGTTTGTTTCATGCAATAGAGGGCTGATAGTTATATAGATTACAGCCTGCCATGGAATTAAGTTTATGAACCTTTAACAGATATTGGGTTGCACTTTGGAGCTGCCTGGTAAGGCAATAGTTAGAGAAGAGAGGTGCTAGAGCAGGGCAGAAGGATGGCTGATATAGAATGCAGTGAATGATTTGCAGCTGAGATTGAAGAAGCAGGTGAGGTAGTTCTAGCCAGTTTAGGTATTTTAGGGAGAGACAGTGGTGATATTTATATGTTTGTTGAGTAGCAAATCTTGCACTCTTGTGATAGGTTGATTCCAGTTTGGTAAGTAGGGATGTATTTAGATTAGTGAGTATTTGGGAACAGTAAGTCAAACATGGTAGAGTAATTCTAACTTCTGTTGTGAGGAATTTGTTGTTCCTATACAAGAGTCCTAGCTTCTGATGTTTTTTTTTGATACAGTTGTAAATGTGTAAATCAAATTTTAGTTGATCGTCAATGGTAATGCCAAGTAGTTTTGTGCTTGATTCAACTTTTATGGGAGTATTGTTTAGGGACATTATGGAAAAGGATGTCTTGATGTGGTTACTAGTTTTAGGGAGAAAAAGTAGCAATTTTGTTTTTGTAGGGTTAAGAATGAGCTGGTTAGTTGTGAGCCATGCTTCTACTGAGTTAAAGGAAGTCTGGGTAGTTGAAAGGAGTTCAGACGGTGAATTTGCAATAGTGATGGCTGTAGAGTCATCTGTGTATTGGACTATATCTGACTGAGGACAAGAGGAGTAAAGTGTATTGGTGAAATATTAAAGAGTGTGGTCCAAGAATAGATCCTTGTGGGACATCTGTACTAACAGGAAGGGGGTAGATAGTACACTGTCCCATCTCACTGACTGCAGTCTGTCAGAGAGATAGCTAGAGAACCATGCAACTGTATCTGGGGAGAAGTTAAGGTTAATGAGTTTGTTAAGTAGCAGAGAGTGAGAGACAGTGTTGAAAGCTTTTGAAAGGTCAAGAAATAGGCAATATATGAGTTTATAATTGTCTTTTGCTTGGGTAATGGTATTTAGAAAGGATAGAAGGGCTGTGGTGGTACTATGCTTGGGGTGAAAGCCATGCTGTGTTGGAGTGAGCAAGTTTTCCTGTAAGAGGTAGTGCATAACTTGCTTGTGTACACATTTTCCTATGACTTTAGAGAGAGGGGAGAGGTTAGCAATTTCTATGGAATTACCTCCTTTATGAATAGGAAGAGTGTAAAATTGTTTCCAGATAGATGGAACTGTTGATTCACAGATTGAACGATTTATTAGGATAGATACAGGGATAGCAAGGGAGTGTGCAGCAGTATGGAGAAAATATGAAGGGATGTTGTCTGCAGATACAGAGCATGGTTTGAGTTGAGAGAGTAGAGTTTTGATATATTAAGTGGAGACAGGTTTGATTGAGAAGGGGTTTAATGAGTTGATAGTTGAGTGGGTTTCAGGGGGGTTGGGAGTGTTATTGTTAGAGAGGCTGGTGTTAAATAGTTTGGAAATTGTTTCTATAAAGTACGTATTGAAGATATTGGCAGTCTCTTCTGGTGACTTGTCAGGACAGGGATTAGGTGATGTATTTAGATGATATTAGGTGATCATTGAAACCCACATTCAAAGAAAATGCATTTTGCCAGTGGCTGATAAAGATTAACTTTGGGCTGTTTTCAAATCATAGGCCCCTTGCACACGAAACATACACGTGGTCTTTGATACACCATCCTAATTGTATTAAATTATATTCCTTGTACAATATAGTACAGTTGTTAGAGGGCGTTTTAAATTTGTTTTGAACATTTTTCCAGTAAACAATGAAACAAAATGCATACACCAATAATGACAAAATTGCCCAATTCAGAACATTTTTCCAGTAAACAATGAAACAAAATGCATGCACCAGTAATGACAAAACTGCCCAATTCAGAACATTTCTATCATAAAAGTCTACTCAAACTTCTACAGTCCACCAGTATCAGTAAATATGCACAATCTCTGAAGAAGTAAAAGTCATCTAAATAATTCCACATTAAAGAAATCTGTAACTAATGAAGAGGTTGCTGCTAGCAAATAACTTTATATTTCATTGTTTCATCTAAAAAGAAAGTGCCTGGTACGCTTGAGGAATAAATTACCTAATTTGCATAAAAAAATGATAAGCTAGTAATATTGCAATAGGGAATGGATTGCAAACTGATAACAGGTTCATAGTTACTATGTATCTTCACCAAAAAGGACTGCAGCCTCCACCCCCTTTACAATACAGTACTGTATCAGCAATGCATCTACCTACTGTGGGAGTAGAACCCACAGCCTTCTGCATCAAAAAGAAGTACACTACATATTGTGCTATTAACAACACAAGCAAGTTCACCATAAGCAGCACTAAACATTTGTTCCCCTGCAGCTCTCAGCTTCTTGTAAAATCTACTTGACACTCAGTTGCATCTCTGAATGTTGCAGCACAAGAAATCTAGAAAAATCCAAAATTTAGGGGAGGGGGCAAAAGACCAAAAAACAGAGACACATTTTAAACATTGCTTGTATAATGTTGGAAAGTTGTTAGAATAAAATGCTGTGTTACCACCATACATTTCACTGCCAAGTATTGAACTCAGGACCCTGTGCAAAACAGTCAGAGGAACATACCACTATGACAAATCATCTGCTTTATGAAAGAAAGGAAGACTGAAACTTAAATGGCTACCATTTAGTGAATTCAGTTCTCACCATAGCTGTCAACATCTTAGCAAAAAACACCTGAACAAATCCAATAATGGGGGAATACAGCCCCCAAACATATTAAGTGAGTTCAGTTATCACCATAGCTCTCAACCTTGGCATAAAAAACCTGGACGAAGCCAATAATGGGGGAATACAGCCCAAAAAATAGGGACAAATACCCATTGAGGACACCAGCATGAACCCACACAAACACAGGGAGAACATGCAGACCCCACACAGAAGGAACCCCAGCCAAGAATCAAACCAGACAATCTGTAGCTGTCAGGAAACAATACTACCACTGCACCACAGCACTACTGGCTATACTAAGTAACACAAATACAGAAACCACAGATTTTATGAGGAACAGAACAGAATAAATATGAGGCAAAAATCTGCAAAGGCTTTACAAATGGTGGTGGGTAGGGAATTCAGGCTTTTGCCACTTGGGCCCAAGGTACATGGTTCAAGCCTTATTCTCTACCACCACCACCATGTAGTAACTGGGGCATTACACACACACACACACACAACCTGCAGTTCCAATCCTCCATAGCAGCTAAGTCCTCTGTAGTGGCCTGATTCTGTCATCTGCAGCAGCCCGATCACATGTCTGTCCTCCATAACAGCCTGCATAGGCCGTTCTGGGTTCCCTGTGAGACGTGAGTAGTCTGGAGCCTCCAGCCTGTGGGTGATGCAGTCCAGTGTTCTTCTGGTCTGTGCAGTTGTCACTAAACAGACTTCTGGGTTGGCAGTGCAGAGTTCCCTTCCTTCCCTATCCAGACTGCCTAATAGAGCAGTCTGGAGTTCAGGACCTAAGTACACGTGTGTGTGGAGTTCTGGACTGCCTAACATAGCAGTCAGGAACTAAGCACGCATGTGTGGAGTTCTGGGACTCGTAATTTTTATTTATTTATTTTTTTCTACAGTGGGGGGGACTCGCAATTATTTATTCTTTTTACAGGTGGGGGGACTGCAGTCCTGCAGTCCTATAGCACGAGCTACCCCTGGGATTAAAAGTTAGGCACTGCTAGGTAAATTCTGTGTTCTCAGCTGAAAATGAATTTATTAAAGAAAATATTCTATAAAATCAGAAAAGGAAATGATGGATGAAAAAAATGTAATGGATTTAATTTTTGTGTATTGAGATAGTCAAACCAGGCAGAAGGGAGTCAGACTAAAAGAATTTAGAAGATTTTTAAGGAAGCTTTTTTGATTGTTTGTTTGCTCGTTTGTTTGCATCCTCCCAAGACCTTAATCTATTGCACACTATCGACATCTATTTGGCCATTTTCTCAGTGGACATATGAGCTAGGCATTCCTAAGCTGGATGAGAACCCTACAGCTCATTTGTTTCCACCCAAAAATCCCAATCAGCCCTTCCATTAGTTGGGAGGACTCAATTGGTAGGAAATGGGCCAGGTTGCTGGTCCTAGGCGGTAACCTACTCTCTCCCCATTGGAATCATCCTCTTCCTTTTTGTTGACTCCTCTGGGCCCACTATTGCTGCCCCCTTTGAGAAAGTACACCACTGTATGCCAAGAGGAATTTAGTATGCCTTTGCATGCTGAATTCCTCTCGGCTTCACTGTTGATAAGTATCGTAACAGTTCAGGCTTGGCTGTCTTGAACTCCAGTGGTTAACACCTAGTGCTTCCATTGGATGTCACTATTGTGGTGAGTCAGTGCTGCCTTCCACTCCCCGATGTGTAAGCTGCCAACAGCCACTCACTCTCATCCCTGCAGCCAGCTCCCAGAGGCACCCAAGATGCTACTTAAACTCACTCACCTGTGGTAAAGTAAGGGATTTATCCCTCTAGGTAACAGAGCTGGCTGTGACTATGGAGAAATATGAATATGGTAGACTTGCAAAAGGCATATGATAAGGTCCCAAGAAAGTTGATTTGGGCAGTACTGCAGTGGTTTGCAGTCCCAGAAACATTGGTAGAATTAGTGCAGGCTATGTACAAGAACCCAATGACTCATACGAACAGTGTTCAGCCTCACAGAGGGGTTCCCATTGGGGGGTTTGACTCTGAGCCCACTGCTGTTCATACTGGTGATGGACTACATTAGCAAACAGGTTGGAGGTGATAGACCAAATAAGTTGCTGTATGCAGATGATGTGGCATTACAGGCAGACTCTCAACAAGAACTCCAACAAAGTATAGAGCAATGGAATGCAAAACTGAAGGCACATGGGATGAAACTAAGCACAGATAAGACAGTGGTAATGGCAGAAAACTGAGGAAAGCAGAAGAAGCTGAGAATTGAGATAGAAGGGAAGATAGCGGAACAGGTAAATAGCTTCAAGTATGTAGGAGGGGTGTTTGAGGAGAAGGGAAGTCTGAAAGAAGAGGTCAAAGCTAGAATCAGACGGGCTGCAGCAACTGGCATAGAGTGTCAGGTGTAGCCTATGACAGAAGACTGCCAAAGAAGCTGAAAAGTAAGGTGTACAAGACAGTGATGCGACCAGTACTACTGTACAGTACAGAAACCTGGGCAGTAAAGGCAGAACAGCTGAAGAAGCAGGCAGTGATGGAAATTAAGTGCCTGAGAAGGGTGGTAGGATGCACTCTGTGGGACACATGAAGAAATGAGGACATAGGTTCATAGGTTCATAGGCAGGTGCTAGGCTATCTACCCTAGGGCATTTATAAGCCTAGCCAGAGTGTGTCAGCTTTCGCCGCCCCATTGATTAATTAACTGAGCCTCTGTCAAGAAGAGCCAATGAAGTGATCCCAGCGGTTTATTTTCTGTTACCCATCCACTCGTCAAGGTTTCTCTTAAAGAGTGTTAGTGAGGGGCTCTGCCTAATGTAGTTAGGAATTTTGTTCCAAAGCATGGGGAGTCTCTGTGACAGGAATCTATCCCTCCAGCATGTTCTATTTATTGTTGTGGCGAGGTTTAGCTCACTAGAGCGAGTGGCTCTCAGTGACTTGGATTTCTTTAGGTGGAGCAAGTCCATCAATTCTGAGTTGGACATGGCTTTGTAAGTCAGGCAGAGATCACCTCTGAGTAAGCAATATGCCACTGAGTACAGCTGGAGTTTTTCCAGTCTGGCTGCATAGGACATATATTTGAGACCAGTAATCCTCTTGGTAAAGTAGTTTTGTGGTCTTTCTAGCTGTTGGAAGTGTCTTGTGAGGTACATCCCAAATGGGGCATTGTACTCTATGATGGGTCTGATGAGTGATGAGTAGAGGGGCACTATAACCTTGTTATTTCTAGATGTGAACCCTTTAGTAATTAGATGGGCTACATAGAAGGATTTCCTAACTACTTTGGCAATATGATTGTCAAAGGAGAGATTACTATCTACCTGGGTCCCCAGATCTCTTACTACCTCTTCTGTATTAAGGGGGCTGACACCTATGTGGTAATTCATGGGTGTTTTGTTTTTCCCAAATGGGATGATTATGCATTTTTTGGCATTTAGCATGAGACCATGACTTTGACACCAGGTGTCCATCTCAGTAAGGCCCTTTTGGAGAATGTCCATGTCAGCCAGAGAGTCAATTATGGCTCCCAGTTTGCAGTCATCGGCGAACTTGGTTAGCCATAGTCCTCCTTGTTTGCCTGTACTTCTGAGAAGTATATGCTGAACAGTAGGGGACCCAGGACCGAGCCTTGTGGGACACCACTTGTGACTGGTTTAGAGGCGGACCTGCAGTCCACTATTCTTACCGTGTGAGTTCTGTCTGTAAGCCAGTTGGCAACCCATCTTATGACGTAGGGGTTTATGTTCAGGCTGGTGAGTTTTTCTATAATTCCCAAGTGGGGAATGGTGTCAAAAGCCTTGGAGAGGTCAAGGTAGGCTGTGTGAATTACCTTCCCCTCATCTGTGGCCTTGGTGACTGTTTCAAAGAAGTCAGCCAGGTTTAGTAGGCATGATCTGCCCTTAACAAAGTCGAACTGGGTCGGGTCAAGTGTTTGGAGGTTCCCATTGTCTTTGTTAATGAGTTCCATGATGATGCGCTCCATAGCCTTGCAGACCAGGCTAGTCAGGTTTATGGAGCGATAGTTACCAGGGTCAGTTGTGGCCCCTCCTTTGTAGAGCAGAATAACCATTGCTGTGTGCCATTCTATGGGCATGTAGCCTGTGGAGAGGCTGAGGTTGAACAGTGTGTTTAGGTGGGAGGTTAGTTTGTTCTGTAGTTCATGCAAGACGCAGCCTGGGACACCATCTGGCTCCATTGATGCTGTGCTTTTGGCTTTCGAAAGGGCTGTTTTTACCTGTGCATCTGTGATTTCTGGGACACTACACTTTTCCGGTATTGTTGTGGGCCCTTCTGGGGGTGAGGGGGGGGGGTGAAGTTTGCACTGAATCTATCTGCCAGGATGTTGGCAATATCAGTGGGTTCAGTATATTTTGTGCTATTTTGCACTAGCTCAGAGCATATCTGTGAGTAGCCACTTAGATTCTTGACATAGCTAAAGAAGGCTTTGTGGTTATCTTTCGAATCCTTGGCTATTTTTCTTTCGGAGTTAGCCTGGAGGATTTTATGAGGGACCTTAGTTTCTTACTGATACTGATCAGGGATGTCTTTCCTTCTTGGGATTTGCTTTTTTTCTGAATTAGTTTTCTCCTTCTATTGTATAGCCTGTTTATGGCAGTGGTCTACCAGACTGTTTTCCTTCTCTTAGGGGAGTGAGCCTTGGTTTTGCAAGGGATGGCACAATCCATGCATCCTTGTATGTGCTTGTAGAGTGCATTTGTAAAGGTTCCTGCATCTTGGACACTGTTATCCTTTAGTGTTCATAGGTTCATAGGTTGCTACTAGGCTATTAGCCCTAGGGCCTAAATAAGCCTAGCCATAACAATTCCCTGGCTATTTCTTCCCACACTATTTACTTCCCTGGACCCCTGTCTAGCAGGGCGACTGACATGATCCCCGGGGTGAATTTCCTTTCTCCCATCCAATCATCAAGGTTCCTTTTGAAGAGGGCCAAAGAGGCACTCTGCTTGACATGTATGGGCAGTCTATTCCAGAGTCTGGGGAGTCTCTGGGTCAGAAACCTATCCCTCCAGCATGTTTTGTTTATTGTGATGACAAGGTTTAGATCCCTGGAGCGTGTGGCTCTGAGGGATTGGGATTTCTTTAAGTGAAGCATGTCCAGCAGTTCTGGGTTTGACATGGCTTTGTATGTTAAGCAGAGATCGCCTCTGAGTAGACGATATGCGACAGAGTATAGCTGGAGTTTTTTTAGGTGGTCAACGTAGGGCATCTGCTTTAGGCCTGTGATTCTTTTCGTGAGGTATTTGTGCTGCCTTTCCAGTTGTTGCAGATGTCTTGAGAGGTACATACCAAACAGGACATTGTAACTATAATGGGTCTAATGGGGGATGAGTACAGTGGGCCAATGACCTCCTTTTTTCTGGATGAATAGCCCTTAGTGATGAGGTGTGCCACATAGAAGGATTTCCTGACTGTTGTGGCGATGTGGTTATCGAAGGTGAGGCCATTGTCCACCTGTGTCCCTAAGTCTCTTATCATACTTTCGGTGTTTAGTGTACTGCCACTTATGTGGTAATTCATGGGTACATGTTTTTTCCCAAAGGTGATGAGTATACATTTCTTGGCATTGAGCTTGAGCCCATGGCTCTGGCACCTAGCATCTGTTTCTGTAAGGCCCTTTTGGAGAGTATCCACATCATTTGGGGATTCAATAATGGCTCCCAGTTTTCAGTCATCTGCAAACTTTGTTAGCCAGAGTCCCTTAGTGTTGGCCTGTACTTCAGAGAAGTAGATGCCAAACAAGAGTGGTCCCAGGACTGAACTCTGAGGTACTCCACTTGTCACTTGTCTGGAGCTGGATTTAGAGTTGGCTACTTTTACAGTGTGGGTTCTGTCAGTAAGCCAGTTGGCAACCCATCAAGTGACAGGGATTAATGCCCAGCTTAGTAAGTCTATCTATGATTCCAGAGTGGGGGATGGTGTCAAAGGTCTTGGCGAGGTCCAGATAGACTGTGTGGACTGCCTTACCCTTGTCCATAGCTTTGGAGACTGATTCTTAGAAGCAAAAGTAGCTCCAATTGCAGAAAATATCAAAGAAAACAGATTACGGTGTTTGGACACGTGCAGAAAAGCAGAAGATAATTTGGTGAAGAAGATTTGGGACAGACAGGAAGAAGGTAAGAGGAAATGAGGACATCCAGCAAAGAGATGGATGGATTATGTGAAAGAAGATCTGCGACAGTTAGGCATGCATGTTGAAGAAGGCAGGAGTGTGGCATTGAATCTAGAGAGATGGCGACAGTTAACTCTATTCCCCGACCCCATGTAGAAAATGGGAAAAAGGGGGCTAATGATGATGATGATGTCACAGAGCTGGCCATAGATTTGTTTTGATCAATTGTTGTTACTTTTGTAAACTATTTAGGGTTGCCCAAAACAGAAAGAAGCAAATTATTAACTGAAAAGTTTTACAGGCAAATATGAAGAATTTATGTACATTATTAGAAAAGTTTGCAGACCTCACACTTGCAGTCAATGCATGCATTATAAAGTAAGGCCAAAGAGAACAACAGGAGGCTGGGGTTCAAAACCCAGCACAATCAGCTTGTAGATGTTTACTAATGGATGGCCCTGAGTATAGCTATAGTAGTGAAATGGATACAACACTGGAATTATTGTATAAAATTTTTCTACAGGAACCTATTAGGGAGGGAATATGTTCTGTTATGGATATGTAGTGATAAAACATTTTCAGTATGGAAAAAATCTATGTTTTTCTAGAAACATTAAAAAATTGTTTTACAGGTATTTTCATAAGGAGATGTTTTATGCTTCAGATAGCAGTACTACTATTTAATAGCTCCAGATTTGCAAGGTATTTGATGCGCTTAACGGTGAATGGTTAGAGCACTCCATTAAACTGCATTGCTGTGGAGATCCTTTCAAATGCGATTGTGCCTAATATAATATAACTGAAAATATCAGTTTAAATAATGAGTTTTCATGGGCTTAGATTTCTAGTCACTAAACTGATCTTACAATTAACTACAAAGTGGTATGCTTGAAGAATACTGGGTGGCTGGAAAGACAAGGGTGAAGCTCAGCATTTGTGGTTCCACTGGGTAACAGTACAGGTAAAGCTATGTCTGTAAACAGGATGTTGGTATTTTTATGATGCATGATATGACTGGAACTTTAGCTATTTGATTCTCCTACTAAAGAAATTGTGCATGTGTTTTAGACTAGTTTGGTAATATGCAAATCTTATTTTTTCTATACCATGTAATACCAATTTGTTGCCCTTCTAACAGGTTATCTGACCCAGGAGGTCAGCAGAGAGACATTGTTCACCTTCAGATTGCGCCTTAACTGCCCCAGAGGTCAGCACATGTCAGTGGCTTACTTTCAAACTCTGGTTTAATTGCCCCAGGGGACAGCATATGGAAGTAGTTTACCTTCAGACTATGCCTTGGCCGCCCCAGTGGCTGTACCTTCAAACTGACCCTCAACTACCCCAGAGATGACCATGTATATGTTACTCTATATATGTGCAGAATGTGCTTTAACGACCGCAAATACAGACACACCCTTCAAACCAGGAAAGACACCACACAGTAAGGCACATTATATTTAGAGGCTTTCTGCTTTACACTGTCACCACTGAAACTTTTGCTGATTCAGAGAGGAAGCTTTTTTTAAGAAATAGAAAGCAGCAACAACTTTCTAGTTTTTTAAGAAGTCATTAAAAATAAAAGGAATTTAATTTGGAAAAGAAAAGAAACCTAGGTATCACAGTGCATATACTGGCTTTTTATTAGGCATGATTTACCTATGTTCACACATGGTATGTGGCGGGGCATTTTATGGTCTCCATGATCATTGGCTTAGTATTGCCCCTGTGTTCCTATTCCTACATTCCTGTGTCCCTTCATATTGTGGAAAACTCTCCAACATCACCATGTAAGTACAAGACCACGGACTTGAGACTGAAAAGTGAGGGGAATTTAGAAGAACTTTCAGTAAATAGATCACCCAAGCATGTAAAAGAAAGGAAGGCACGGGAAGTGTATTTTAAAAGCAACATTCTTATAATACCAGCTCTATTCTTGGCTAATAAAGGACTTAAAATTAATATCATAATTCTGTTTTTGAAACAAGTTTGAAGGGAGTTACTTGATAAATGAAATGTAACACAGAGTAGCTGGCTTTATTTCCACTTAAAAGGCACCAAAAGTTGTTGAGCAATAATAAAGAATGTGATTGCAACAAAGGAAGACCCTTCTAAAGGGATATGATAAGAATGACAAATGCTTGGTCTTATCAGTTTGTACATAGAAGTGAGAAGACAAGTCATGAAGTGTTAGGCTCTGGCTGTTTTTTTAGTAACACATATATAATGATATGAACTGTCAGCAGCACATAAATTATTGCGGTTTGACAAATAGATGTGTGTGTGTGTGTGTGTGTGTGTGTGTGTGTGTGTGTGTGTGTGTGTGTGTGTGTGTGTGTGTGTGTAAAACAGCCAACCAAATTAATAAAAAGGAAATTTGTTTCTGAGTGAGCTTTATATCTGGAGAATTCTGAATATTTTTAGTTGGAAAGCATATACAGAAATAAATTTAAAAATGTAACCCATACAGACCTCTTGAATGTGTCATCTGGCAATGAGGCCCCTTCTTTTTGCTTCTTCAGTACAATCTTAGAACAGTAAAACATGCAGCATTTAATGAATATTATTATGCAGGGATCCACAATAGTTGTCTGATATAAAAGTCAATGAAAAAAGATTCATCAAATTCAGTAAATCTGTAGTTACCAAAAGCTGTCTGAGTGGAGGTAAACAATGTTGAATCCCCCATGCAAAAGAAGCTCCCATCCATCTAAATATATAAAACTGAGGTTGTAGCACCTCAACGTAATTTACATTTGGGTAATAGATGTTTTTGTCTGAAATTTTCAGAGAGGGAATAGAGAACAAGTTCAACCTTTCTGCCAGTGATAAAAAATAAGTAAGAAAAACAAGGGGAGATTATAAGATGTATTAGTGAAATCATCCTCTGTATTTAGCCTTTTAGTTTTTGGCTGCAGTCTTAAAGTAACAGAATTAAGTAAGGTGCCAACTTGGGGATTGCCTAGGGTGACAACTGTCCTAGCTGCAGCAATGAAATGAGCTGTGCCGCTTTGACAACAAATAGTAGAAGTGACTTTGTCATCTCATCCTCCTTCTCCTGCCAGTGTGATCTATGCACTGGAATGGAGGGACACAACAGATTCTCACCACGTCTCCCAGAATGCAGTTCCTTTCTCGCTGTTAATGCCTGCCTCAAAGACTCATCATTCTCCTACTATACGACAAACTCAGGAGAGTGAGTGTGGTCATTGTCTGCAGAACTGTATCAGGGCCCTCCTTGTGTATAAAATGGTTCTGTGGTTTCTTGACAATGTTTATTGGCCCTTAATTGATCAAAAAAAAATTCAGTTTCATCCATGATACCATTGTTGTAATCATCAATACTAATGGAAGAAGGACTGTATACTGAAAGATATAATAATGTGGCAAGACTGTTGCACTGGGGATTGTGCAAACACTATAATACTGAAGTAACTGAAAAGCACTGGAAACATGAGCCACAAAGCATTATAGAAAATGATGAAGTTTATATCACATGGGATCACCCATTACCAACAGTTCAAAAAATAGATGCGAGAAAACCAGATATATTAGTCCATGAAAAGAAGACAAAAGTAGCATTGATCATTGAAATTGCTACACCCAATGACTACACTGTCTTATGTACAGAGAGACAGAAAGTCATAAAATACTAGGATTTGCAGGTAGAAATGAGGGCAATGCTGAAGAATGATACCCAGCCAGTTCCAATGGTAGTAGGAGCAACGAGTTGTACCTAGCTAAGTTACCAATACATGTAACTCTATATGAATTGCAGAAGGAGTCATTACTGGGCACATTGTGGGTGCTGCAAAGAGCACTTCTGGCTAACATCAAAGATTGAAACAGTACTAATTTCATGAACTTTAATCATCTTTGACTTAGGAATTGGGTCCATTCCTCTCATGGTATTAGAAACCCCAAAAAAAGACAGAGAGAGGAAGGGTGGAGGGTGTCACAGTCATTATATGCACAGGTACTTAGGATCACAATGTATCCTGGCTGTCCACCCAGTCTGAGTGGGGGACATATCATAGACAATTTCATTTTGTGATGAGATGAAGTTCCCACTATGATACCATGACTTAATAAGGTAGGAGTCTTGAGGTGATAGGTATTCTGTGTAACAGAAATATTAGGTCTCACTATGTGACCATGACCAGATGGGATGGTAGGAGTTTTGAGGTGATGGTTATTCTGTGTGTGATGCCCCTACACTGGGATAGTAATCTAGGAGCCTCAATCCTCACCACTGACACTGGTGAAAGATGTTCACTTGGAACAAAAATAGATACACACAGTATTTCCAGATGCACCTCTCTCCACCAAGCACAATTTTCCTTAAGAGCACACAGGGTACACACTCCCATCCTGGGGCTGGGTTTCCTCTCTCTCGCTCTCCAGGCCCCAAGTAAGATTCCACACTGACTACAGTTGTAGAGTTGAGTCCTCAGCCGAGTGTTCCAAGCCAAGTCCTCCACCAGCCTCTCTTTGTCCCTGCTCCAAGTAGCTGACACACACACACTCGATTTTTTTACACACAGATACTCACATGCACACACCTGGGAAAGGCTGGCACAGATTTACCAGCTATGCCCCCTCTGCCCAGACTCTAAGGTAAATACTGCCACCAGAACACTCCAAAGCCAGCTACTTTAAGGCTCTTACAAGGGTGAAATAAATACTAATATAAATGGTAGTGTTTGACCAATGCAGAAAGACTTTCAGGAGCAGCCATAGTATCACCAAATAAATATAAGTACTCTTAAAGGTTAAAATTTTCTCTAAAAGACCAGCCACAATGAAAGCTAAAATACATTTACTAATAAATAATAAAAGAACATGAAAATACTAAATATTTATTTACAATAAAAAACAGAGTTTCAATCAAAGGAAATACAGAAAAACAATACTTAACTAATCTCACTATATTTTCCTGACTGATCCAAAGAATTACTGTTCCCCTTGTTCACTTACTAGAGCAAGGCAAGATGAAGTGGGCAAGTCATCTTCCTTCTTTGTCAGGTTTCAAAGCAGGCTGTCCTGAGACTTCTGTCTCATCTAATATTTTCATAATTTCAGTGCTGGATTACAGAATGACATCATATATATCTGGTCACCTGACTTCTTGTTCCCACATTACCCCCTTTACTATAAACTGAGCCAGAATCTTGCACATATGTGTTACCATACACACTCATAGAGCTTTTCTAAGCTGTGTTATAGCATCTGGAAGCTATAAAACCATTTAAAATCTTCCACCCTTCCAGGGTAGCAATTACTTTACTCCTAAGGACAATACTATAGGATTCCTAATCCTGGTTTCCACAGACATTTTGTCTCTGGCTACAATCAGAACTGTAAGATGCAATTTTTATGGCCTAAACCAGGTAATTTAATTTCAGACTATTTTTCAAAGGTTGCTGGATTGAGATTAACCTCTTCTCTTCCAGTATCCTCTATTACAATATATTCATTTCAACAGTTACAATACAGTCTGACATGCAGGTGTATTTCTTTTCTGTCCACCAGGGCCCACTTTTGGTACATTTTTAATATAAGCAGCTTTACAAATACATGTTTCAACACAAACATTTGTACAAATCAGTTTGGTATACAAATGACATATAATTCTTTACAAAACTCCAGCTAGCTATGCTGACATATGTTACACATTCACTGCCCTACTTCTCCTGGCATAGCTGGCAATACCTTACATCATCACACTGTGTAATTGAAATTTTAGGTCTCACTGTGTGACCATGACCTCATGAGGTGGTAGGAGTTTCAAAGTGATGGTTATTCTGTGTAATATAAATTTTAGGTCCCGTTATGTGACCTTGACTTCATAAGGTGGTAGGAGCCTGAAGGTGATAGTTATTCTGTGTAACAGAAATTTTACTTCAATGTGATTTGGGTGTCACTACATAACTGTGATCTGCAGCCACTACATTAGTTTCTTGTACTTTGTGACCCTGGGCTGTGACTCAGAGGAGATCTGCACAGGAGGTGTCTTGCCAATACAGGATGACTGTTGTTGTTGCCACCCATGGGTAGGAGAGGTGGAACATGGCACACATCCTGATACAGATGAGGACTGTGTACCCCATAATGGGTACCACCCACATGTAGGGACTTCTTGTGATATGCAACAGTGAAAACACCCTTGCAAGGCAATGAAATGATGGCTACACCCATTTTAGATGCAGTGTAGGTGAATCTTCTGCTAAGCTGCAAAGGAAACATCACTAGCAGTTGAAGCCATAGCAAATCTTTCCTTTATTCATCCAGATACTTCTCTAACTCTGTCAGCCTGCTGCTCCCAGGTGGCACCCCTGTGGCTGACCTCTTAGTTGCTTGAATGTGCCTTTGGCCGGGCATGGGGGTAGCATGTGGGTAACGTGCATAAGACACAGTTGTAAAGTGTAATTGTGTCCTCCCGTGACGTTTATGTCATGGACCACAGTCTGCTAGATCTGCCCCGGGATTCAAGAAGCTTGGCGCAAGGACGGTTTTAGCCTTGCGCCGGGTGTCCTCACTACAGATGGCGCAGCAGCACCATATGAATATGTATGAGGATGCACCACCGCACCCTCGACATGCACAAGAAATGTGTGTGAGTGCAGGGGGTGTGTACAAGTGCTCTACGAAAGCGTAAACATGCCCCGACACTTGAAAAACCTACTATGCCTACTAGTAGAGCCCGCCCCTAATAATAAGTCAGTAAGTCGTGGATACCGAAATGTATGCTAAGCATACAAGAGTGTCCACAAACAGTGAAATAAAATCGAAGTAGTAAACACACAAGGACGTAGTGGAATGTAGAGCCCTGTCCCTAGAACTTTCACAATTAGATTTCCTGTCCCTGTGTCCCTATTATACATTCGAATTGCTGCAATATCGAAGGTGTAAGCAAAGTGCAGCATGTCTGCATGTTGCTGCCCTCCACCATGTGTAGCTTACACATCATATTCATTCAAATAGAGAAAAACATGCGGAATCAACGTAAGTGTCAATAGTGTAGTGATTAGAGCATCTGCCTAACAAACAGGCATTCACGGTTCGAGCCCAACAATAGCACATATCATTTTCCATGTGGAATGAATGTTGTTTTGCCATAAAACTGACATGAGTATTGCATGAGATATTTAACTTAAATATCATTCAAGCAAAGTGGCACCGTCATAATGAATAAGGTACTAGTAAGCAGGTGTGAGCACAAATAAGCAGCAGTAAACACATATAACTATCAGTAAGCAAGTCTGAGTGCACTTGCGCTAGTCTAAGCAGTGCCCAGCATAGGAAATATATATATATATATAGATATATCTATGAAGAAAGAACGACATAGCAATAACGTATACAAAAGGAATGAGAAGGGAATCAACAGCAACCACAGCATTATATAGTGCTGTCAGCGTATATCATATTCAGCTGGGCAGGAGTGAGCAAAGCACTGCTACTCACATCACAGGCAGGATATCACCTGTGGGAGTAACATTATTAATTTGCTAAGTCTACTTTACACACCAGGGACTACAAAAAAATTGATCGGATGATTGGCCATCCGACCATTACACAAGCAAGGGCAGGTATGTTCAAGGACTAAATGGTGGGAGAGCCTGAGAATACATGGGTTGGTACAACATACGTGTAGGGCCCCTAACACTCAGGAGAGGGCAATGTGTGGAGGTGTGTCATGGCTGCGATAACAAGTGGACAATGGATGGTATGCATGTATTTTGAACACGGGTGGGGTGGAGGAACTATGGGTATGAAATTATGGAGCCAGGCTTGCCAGAGTTGGATGGGCTGGTTCTAATTGGACCGCTCTGAGGAGGTCAGTGAGTTCGTTATAAGTATATATGCATACACACATGCAGACATCAATATGTAGAAGTACATTCTCTGTAACACATTCATTCCATTTGCAGACATAAATAACATGAATGTGCCCTTATAAACCTCGACGGTAGATAGAATAATAGGTTGTGCAGAAGAGGGATGGGACAAAACTGCTAAAATGCAGAAGTGTGTAAAATGTCTGAAGTCAGTGCTGTGCTGAAAATAATCAAATGTGAGGACTTCCCACACATGAAATAATTTCTGTGATCTGCCTGCTACGGCAACGCCAATTACTAAACTGGTCTATTTGTAAAAGAAATACGCTGAACACAAACATAATTAGACTCTCATGTGTAATGTGTGCGTTACCATATAGTCATACTTATTAATTTATTGTAGTGTCATGTTAACGGGAGTAAGGATGTAATGAAGTATAGAGTCTAATCTTGACATAAAAACTTGCGTGTCCCATGTGGGACAACCCAAAATTGCAAATAGTATTCTTTTGGTCGCTCATGTCACCAATGTTTGTGGACTAAACGTTTGGGAGTTCAGAGGATACGTGGAGTGAGTCAACCGATGGGATGGGTCTATAGGAGTAGGGAGTGGCCAGTGTGTAGTGATGTGGATACACCTCGAATCCGACTGGAGAACGGATGACTGCAGTGTTAGGGAGTCATTGGGGTGTGTGTTTGGGGAACCAGGAGCCATGGGTATATATACAAATGAAGCAGCACAGCAATAGTGTATTGGTTAGAGCAACCGCCTAATGAACAGACATTCCCGTACCGAATCCCACTGTATCACATACCATTTACCATCGGTAATCTGTACATGAACATATTGCGGCATCTGTCCGCTGCATAACCTGCAAAATATCAATTAAAAGTTAACTGGCGTGAAGTGTCAGTGTCATAATGAATAAGGCACAAGTAAGCAGGCCAAGTATATATAAACACCAGTAAGCACACACACACACACATATATATATATATATATATATATATATATATATATATATATATATTTAAATATATATATATATATATATATATATATATATATATATATATACACACACATATATGTATGTATATATCTATATATATATATATATCTGTATATATATATATATATATATATAGTTGCAGACATATACGTATATACGCTGGTGAATCTGGGAATTTTGAGGCAATGTTACAACTGTCTCATGTACACGGACAACCCTCTCCTCCTCCAAACAGGTTCAAATATATGTGAAAGATGCAACTATTTAGCCAAACTGGAGGCTGAGCTCTCTCATCTCAAAACTGGTGTAACCAGTCAGGAGGAGAAGGTAACCTCACACAACACAATTCCAGTATCACAAAGTCCCACCACATCAGCGAACCAAACACATAAATACACAAAAACATACTTGGAGGCTCTAAATAAAAATCTACCTAAGTAACAGAGACCTCCAAAGCAGACATCCAAGCTAACGCTACCTCAAAACAAAACATGCACAACACATAGCCCACAAAGTCAGTGTGCCAAGCAGCCACAGCCCTTAAGGCTGAATAACACACCTGATACTCTTGTAATAGGTGACTCTATTGTCAGACACACTGACATCCTGCTCACCAGGCTGAATAAAGAGAAGGTCATGGTGAGCTGCCTGTCGGGTGCTAGGATCCGCCACATAACGCAAGCACTCAGGTCACTCCAAAGCAAATACAAATATGACTCAGTTCTTGTACATGCTGGTGTGAATGACCTGAGACGTACCTCCCTGGACTACATGAAAAGAGACATAGAGGAGCTCTCTGATCATGTAGCCTAGGCTGGTATGACCCTGACTTTGAGCAGCATCTTACCCTCACCTAGAATGATGCCACAGTACAAAGACAAAATGATCAATTTTAACAATTGGCTAAAATTTTGGTGTCATTCAAAGGGGATCCAGTGTCTGTCAGCCTGGGATGACATGCTCAACAAGCCACGTTGCTTCACTAGGGACGGCTTGCACCTGTCACCACTGGCCTTTCGGATATTGACAAAGGCTCTTGCCACCCCCATAGTGCCTTTTTTAGGCAAGGCTCAAAAGTCAAACCCACCCCCATAGACAGCACAAGGAACAAGAAACTAAGAGTAATGCTGCTTAATGCCAGAAGTCTTAACCTCAAGATGCACGCACTCGAAGCTCTCCTCAGTATGTAGAACATCGATATCTGTGCAGTGACAGAAACCTGGTTCAAGGCTCCAGAGAGCACCCCAGCACTACCAGGCTATACCTCATATCATGCTTTTCGGCCCCAAAACCTGGACAGAACCACAAAAGGAGGGGGAGTTTCCATATTTATCAAGGATATTCACACCTCCAGGTTAGTGGCATTGCACGAAGTATCGGAGACCATCCATGTGCAACTAACAGTGGGCAAGACTGCTTTTCAGTTTATAGCATCCTACAGACCACCCTGTCAAAGTCAGGAATCCCACTCGGCTTTCCTGAAAACATTGGAGAACATGAAGATCTCTCCAAACACCATTATATTGGGTGACTTCAACTACCCAAACATTGACTGGGAGCACTACTCAAGCCCCAGCACCTTAGCCCAAAGGTTCCTGGAAATTATAAACTCAAATGCTATGGATCAACTAGTCACCACTCCCACAAGAGGGGACAACATACTAGACCTGATCATTACCAACATGGGGACTCTATGCTCCACACCAGAAGTATATCCCTCATTGGTAAGATCAGACCATAAATTAATTTCACTGGATGTCCACATCCCGACCCCACCCCCAGCCCAGAAAACCACAGTGAAAAACTTATCAAAAGCGAACTTTTCACTTCTCAAAACCGAAGTGGAATCCTTCAAGGCCCCAGGGCCAGTGGAAACTACGGCCCAAACTGCAGAATCCTATATAAACGCATTCTACGGACATCTCCAGGAATGCATGGATCATGCTATCCCAAACAAAACCAAGACCCAATCATCCAAAGGCAGGCGTCCAGTCTGGTGGACCCCTGCCATAAATAAACTGTACAACAGAAGGAGGAAGCTACTGCATGATAGAGCAAAATCCCTAATAGGGAAGGCATCTCTGAACAGTACTAGCAAAAAATTACGATCCCTCATAAAATCCTCCAAGGCCAGCTTCGAGAAAAATTGCACAGGACACCAAAGACAATCATAAGGCTTTTTTCAGTTATTTTAGGAACCTGGGATGCAACTCCCAGACTTGTTCTGAGTTGATTCTAAACGACAAAAAATACACTGAACCCACAGACATCACCAATATCCTGGCAGACAGGTTCAGTGCAAACTTCTCCACCCCCAAAAGAGCAAGTATCTATCCCAGCAGAGGGCTGCCTCCCAAACATCTCTGATGCTCAGGTGAAGGCTGCCCTCTCCAAAGCAAAAAACACTGCTTCCATGGGACCAGATGGCGTCCCAGGTTGCGTCCTACATGAACTACAAGAGGAACTAATCCCTCAAATAAAACAGCTATACAATCTCAGCCTCACTACAGGATATGTGCCCACAGAATGGCATACAGCAACAGTGGTCCCACTCCACAAAGGTGGAGCCACTACGGACCCTGGAAACAATTGCCCCATAAGCCTGACTAGCTTAGTCTGCAAGGCTATGGAGAGGATCATCATGGAGCTCATAAACAAAGACATTGGGGACCTACAGACACTAGATCCTACCCAGTTCGGCTTTGTCAAGGGCAGATCCTGCATTTTGAACCTGGTTGACTTCTTCAAAACAGTCCCCAAAGCCATAGATGAAGGGAAGGTAGTCCACACAGCCTATCTGGACCTTGCAAAGGCATTTGACACAATACCCCACTCGGGAATCATAGATAAGCTATCCAGATTAAATATAAACCCCTATGTCACAAGATGGGTCGCAAACTGGCTCAAAGATAGAACCCACAGAGTGAGAGTTGCTGGAGCCATGTCAGACTCGAAACTGGTCACAAGTGGCATCCCACAGGGTTCTGTCCTGGGACCACTCTTGTTCGGTATATACTTTTCCGAGGTACAGGCAAACGTGGGAGGACTATGGCTCACCAAGTTCGCAGATGACTGCAAACTGGGCGCCATAATCGACTCTCCAGCTGACACAAACATCCTTCAAAAAGGTCTCACAGAGACAGATAACTGGTGCCAGCACCATGGTTTAAAGCTAAATGCCAAAAAATGTATAGTCATACCCTTTGGCAAAAACAATGTGCCCACAAATTACCACATAGGTGGAAACCCATTAAGTACAGAGAAAGTTATTAGGGACCTGGGGACCCAAGTTGATAACAATCTCTCCTTTGAAAACCACATTGCTAAAGTGGTTAGAAAGACCTTCTACATAGCCCACCTCATCACGAAGGGTTTCACATCTAGATCAAGAGAGGTAATCGTGCCCCTTTATTCATCCCTCATCAGGCCCATCATAGAATACAATGCCCCTTTTGGGATGTACCTTACCTGACACCTGCAGCAATTAGAAAGACCCCAAAAGTATCTCACCAAGAGGATCAAGGGTCTCAAACAGATACCATATGCTGCTCGGTTAAAAAAACTCCAGCTCTACTCAGTTGCATACCGCCTACTTCGAGACGATCTATGCCTAACATACAAAGCTATGTCAAATCCAGAATTAATGGACATGCTCCACCTCAGTAAATCTAAATCCCTTAGAGCCACACGCTCGAGGGACTTGAACCTCAGCACAGAAATAAATAGAACTTGCTGGAGGGACAGGTTCATAACCCAGAGGCTCCCTTCGCTCTGGAATAGAATTGCAGTTCATGTGAGGCAGAGCACCTCACTGAATCTCTTCAAGAAGAATCTCGATAGGTGGATGGGGGATCGTAGGTTTGTCCCAGGGATTACTCCGTGTCACTATTAGACAGAGGCACAGTAAACTAAACCTTAAAAAGGGCACAGTATACTCAAATCAAGGGGTGGCGTAAGCCATACAGAATCGGGCTAGGCTTATAATTGCCCCAGGGCAGATAGCCTAGTATGAACCTATAAACCTACTTAACCTATATATATATATATATATATATATATATATATATATATATATATATATATATATATATATATATATATATATACACATATATACATATATTTATATATATATATGTGTGTGTGTGTGTGTGTGTGTGAGTGTGTGTGTGTGTGTGTGTGTGTGTGTGTGTGTGTGTGTGTGTGTGTGTGTGTACATGTGTATATTTGCAGTCACATATATATATATATATATATATATATATATATATATATATATATATATATATATCTCACAACATATGGATCTATGCCAATGGAAGTGAGGAGCCCAAGCAAGAAACATGAAACCAGTAGTATGACCTTCCACCCCCCCTAGCCGGTCACGGGAAACATATGCTGACTGTCTAAAAAAACTCCTGCTATACTCTGTGGCATATCATCTACTCAGAGGTGATATCTGCTTAACATACAAGGCCATGTCAAACCCTAAGCTGTTGGACATGCCCCACTTAAAGAAATCCCAATCCCTCAGAGCCACACGCTCCAGTGATCTAAGCCTTGTCATCACAATGAACAAAACATGCTGGAGGGATAGGTTTCTGACCCAGAGACTCCCCATACTCTGGAATAGACTGCTCATACATGCCAAGCAGAGCACCTCCTTGGCCCTCTTCAAAAGGAACCTTGATGATTGGATGGGAGATAGGAAATTCACCCCGGGGATCATGTCAGTCGCCCTGCTAGACAGGGGTCCAGAGAAGTAAATATTGTGGGAAGAAATATCCAGGGAATTGTTATGGCTAGGCTTGTATAGGCCCTAGGGCCGATAGCCTAGTACCAGCCTATGAACCTATATATACAGATATACAGCAATGATAAGAAAAAGCACACAAGAATGACATATATTCACAGGCTATGCCAATGGAAGTGAGGAGCCCAAGCAAGAAACATGAAACCCGTAGCATGACCTTCCACCCACCCCCCCAGCCGGACATGGGAAACATACACACAAACAATGTAAAGAGTCCACTGCTCCCCAGACTACAGGCAGGATACAACGGGGGGGGGGGGTACACAGTGCACATGTGAATTCTAATCTTGGAATACAGACTGGAGCGTCCCTTGCAGGACACCCAAAAAATTGCCAAGACCAAAAGAAGGTGATAGACTGACCATTCTGGCTGGAGTGTATACATACTTGGAATACAAGGGTGGGAAACTCTGATGACCCATGGGCTGAGACGATTGTATGAAATGGGTCCCATGAAGTGGAGAGTGGGCAGCATGTAGTGGTGTGTCCAGAACAGATCAGGACCCAGAGTAAGGATGGGTGCTGTTGAGGAGGTCCAGGTGAGGGAACTATGGGTAGTTACTTATGGGTCTAGGTGTGCAGGTGTTGGCTGATGTGGGCCTATATGGGCAGCCCTAGGGATGTAAGCAAATGTGTTCACTGGGCAGAGGTGTCGCCCAGCAAGCAGCCACACCCACTACGAGTCCCACTGAAGCAAAGTGTAATCTATATGACAAGGAATGGAATAACCAGATGTAGACATATATATGTAGAGGTATGTGTGTGTACATCTACCCATAGCGACATAGAGATAAGCCTCTCCCTCTCCATAGTACAAATGTATACATACAGAGACAGAATACAGATACATACCCATGTTGTTTTAAATATATATATATATATGTAGAGACAGCAAAATATAAATATACATGTATGCATACATATACAGATATACCTGTATATAGTAATGTAAATATATATATGTGACTGTAAATATACACATGTATATAGCTAGGATATGATACAGCAGTTACGAGTAACATATGTTTACAGTCCGTGCATATGGGGGTGAAGGGTCCAATAAACAAACGTGTAAATCCAAAAGTGAAGGAAACAGTCCAACAGTATGAACAGTAACACAAAATCTATTTCCCTGGTGATGGAATCAAGGTGTCAGAACTCTATTTTAAAGTTAACATCAAAAAATAACTTTTATTATAATTTGTTAAGCGCTTTCATCTAACAGTAACTAGATTTCCTCAGAACAAATGACTGCCTTTAGGCTTACAATATATATAGGGTGTATAATTAAATAATTGTTTGATTAACCAATTTGATTTCACATCATTTAAAGTGCTAGTGCAATAAAAACCTTAGTGACAATGTTAGTAATAATATTAAAAAGTTTAAAATAAATGCTCTGATTTAAAAAATAATGACATATTGTATAAATAATTCATTACATTTCCACATACTTATGATTTGTACATTTTCTAATACTTATATAAACTAAACTAATATAAATACAATTACTAAAAAAATTAATGAATAAGTGCATATTGATGGTCACTATAGTACTCATTTCTAATAAAATCATGGACCTAATGGGGGGAACCCTTACACTTCCACTATGTGTGAAACTTGATGTCAAGTGTAACTAATACAGTGAGGGTGATACCAATTGGAGAAATGACTGGCACCTTATATAACATTTATCTTGCCCCTAGTTTGGGTTACTGAAATCACTGTACTACATAATACAAAATAAAATGTAATAATGTGAAATGTATTAACTGCCAGTCTACCCATCATTGACCAAGATAGGTTTTACTGATATGTGATCATTTAGTCCTGGTGGAGTGGATGCATTTAGTTTTATTTGCCATCTAGTCTCCAACTCCCCCAGTTTTTTCCTAATGTTTCCTCCTCTGGGGTTTGCTATAGCTATATCTAGTATGGCAAAATAAAACATTTTGCAACTGGTGCTGTCTTGCAAATGTCTCCACAGGGCATTTTTAGCGTCCTTCTTTTTTATACAGTAATAATGATCATATATCCTCTCCCTTAAACTCCTATCTGTTTTTCCAACGTAGTAACAATGACAATTGGCACACATAGCTAAGTAGACTAAATGGGTAGTTCTACAATTTCCTCTCCTGAAATGTATTTCTGTCTTCATAACATTTTCTAATTTTCTAGTACAGTCTTGATTTATATACTTACATTGATTACATGTGCCACACTTGGTGGTACCCCTCCTTTCTCTTCCATTGTTATCTATTTTTATTTTCCTTTCTAATTCCCCCTTTAAATTATTTCCATTCCTAGATACAAACCGGGGGATGTCTCCTACTATTTCAGTAATATTTTTGCCTAACTTTAGGATGTTCCAATTCTCTTTCAAAATTCTTTTTATATCTATGGTCCAGGGGGTATGCTGCAGGATACAGGCTCTGGTATATTCAATGTCTGTCTCCCAGATGTCTCCTCGTGACTTTTGCATATTGGTCAGGGGCCCTTTCCCTAATAGGGGTACAAATTTGTAAGCCTAAAGGCAGTCATTTGTTCTGAGGAAATCTAGTTACTGTTAGATGAAAGCGCTTAACAAATTATAATAAAAGTTTTTTTTTATGTTAACTTTAAAATAGAGTTCTGACACCTTGATTCCATCACCAGGGAAATAGATTTTGTGTTACTGTTCAAACAAACGTGTAACACATAGCATCAACCCCCCACCTCCCTAGCTAGGCCGGTGAGATATACAGACACACAATAAAGGTAAACACACCACTGCTTCCGAGACCACCGGCAGGCTACTACTAGTGGGAGAGACCTGCCAGGTCAAATCTTGAAACATAGACATCGATGTCCCTTGTAGGACACCAAAAATTAATGATCGGAGGCAGTCCCAGTAATGACTTATCAAACCAGGCTGTAGATGTACACGGACCAGTAGGTTGTGCAAGCCTGATAACCCATGAGTCAACACAACGTACAACATGTGTCCCGACATGGGGAGAGTGGGCAGTGTGTAGTGGTGTGTTTATACCCCACCTGCACCCATAGTAAGGATGAGTGCTGTATAGGAGTGACAGGTGGGGGAACTATGGGTATGCAATTATGGGCCTAGGCGTGCAGATGTTGGCTGGAGCAGTCATATTAGGACTGCCCCGGGGATGTAAGTAATATTCCAAAATGGGCATAGCTGATGCCCATACCTCTCAACCCCTAAGAGCACATCCACTGGACAGGACATAAACCATTGGGGGAACAAATAGCTCTGAACTGTCCTCGATTTCCAGGGACGTCCCTGATTTCGACTCAGTTTCTAACTCTGTCCCACTTAATCCCTCCTAAAACTAGTGATATTTGGAGGAAAGTTGCTGAATTACACGTAATGAATAATGACAACAAAACATCATTTACCTCAGAAAATGTGTATGAATTCATATGCTCTGAGTCTGTCAATGTGTCAGGTTAATAGCACCAATAATTTAAATGTGTCCCTGATGTTATTATGCCATGTCCCTTATTCAGTTTGTATTTTTCGCAATCGTATGAGAGGTCTGATAGGGACAGAAAGCACATATTCCACTGACAACCTTAGAAAGATGATAGAATATTAGGTATGCAGTAGCATGACTCGGCTGAAGGATGTGGTTCCAAAACCCAATTATTTGTTTGTATTGAAGAGTGTAGGTTCCCATGTATTAGCCAGATGGGTGCAGATTGTAAGAGGAATAGACCAATAATATGAATCAAACTCTGGACAGGCCACGGATTCCATACAGTTGAATGGCATGCTGTTGCCTAATGGGCAGCCATTCCCGATATTGTAGGCATGTAATCTGATGTAATAGGCATCACAAGGTAATATAGTAGTCCTCACTCCCACCCAGGGGTGTGAGTGTCAGGTGCAAACACCAAATGCAGTGCATTTGCAAGTGCTGGAGCAAGCAGGTGTAAGCCTGTTTGGCCACCAGTATGCGAGTATTACACTGGTAAAGCAATGTAGAGGCTAACTGAGTGTAAGAAACTGTAACCAGAGGTTAGCATTGCTTAGCACCATGCAAGCCCATGCACACCTGCTCACAACTGCTTTAATGTGCCTTAATCACACCGTATCCAATGGCCTTGTTCTGCCCAGCAACAAAATAAATGGCCTCTGCAAGGCTCGAAACCAGGACCCTGCCCACAAAGCTATTATAATTTACTACTAAGCCATGGCAGATATACAGACATCCAGCATATAGATACATACATATATAGAGATATATCATGAACAGCCCATGTGACAACAAAGCATTACCAAGAAATGAAAAGGGAAACACCAGCAATGCCTGTATTATGTAGTGGTGTTGTCCTATGTAATATCAAGACTCCCTCAGACAGACATGTGTCATTCATATATGCAAACATTTGTACATTGGCCATATACATCACTCTGTGCATGTTATTTACATTAACACAACTGTTCCTGTCCAATCATTATGTGAGAAAAGTACTCTTGCAAGGTGCTGTGTGCGACATCATCATCATGATAAAGGTAAATGGGGTAACCATAGAGGGACCAGTAGTGTTGTATGTACAATGGGGTCATCCACATCACGTGTACCTGGAACATTTAGGAGTCATGTGCATACTAGGATTGTGCACCTGAGAGACAGGGATGAGGACAACTGGAGTATGCTGTAATGCATATTAAAAGGGATACATATGTCCAGTGGACACGTGTGTGAAATGGACAGCTATGTATGGGGCAAATGCTGTTCTAGGAAATAATTGGCCTTTTGTTTCCATAGGGTGAGAGTGGGATGTGGCGGAAGGAGAGTAGGTATGCTCGTGGAGGATAGGTAGGGTAGGATGATAGACAAGACAGCATACAGGGTCGGTATATGACAAATGTGGGGGGATACACCTCGGATGGGGAGGGGTGTTCGGCATTCACAAGCCCATGAGCCCCCAAATGGAAACAGTGGGACGGAGGGCCCAAGCCATGGGCAGCCACCACTGCACCAAAACAGCTGCAAAGGTGGCAGTGCTGGGGGCTGTCTAGGAGGGACAGCATCACCCTGTAAATGTGACACTCTGCCCTTGAGCTGGCGTATCTGACCTTAAAACCCCTTATTGAGCCCCCTTCGCACCACGTCCGGGACTGTACGACAGAGGACATGTTCCTGTCTGGACCTGCTTCCAGGGGGGACAAGCCCCATCCTCAGTGGTGGTACCACCAGGAGGTTGTGCAGAGCCAACAGAGGTGGAGGTCCAAGGCTGGGCCCCAGATGTGCTGGTGCCCGTTGCCATGGCCAGCTGAAGTGGGACAGGAGGTTCTGCCAGGACCTCTAAACCCATACAGCCTATGGTGTTGCAGTTTAAACACAGATATGGCTTAGTAATAGTCAACAGCATTCAGGATTACTTACAACAGCATGCATAGATATGACCATCAACCCAACACAACAAATGGTATACATTTGCAGAGGGAGCACAACACATGCATATATACTGCATGACATCTGTACAAAGTGTAGAACACTTGTGACTGCAGCTATGAACAGTGGCCCATTATTGGCATGTCACTGAGAACCCCAGACAGTGTCTGTCATACCACTGTTTCATGTGACAAATGTCCAGTCAGGAATGCGATGGCAGTAACTCATCACTATCACCATGTGCTAGCTGCAATCCTCACACTATGCTCCTGCTGTTCACAGATGTGTGTTCAGTGAGTAAGACAGGAAACAAATGGTTCCACACACTGACCAGTCCACAGATGGCCCTACAGATGGGGGTCCCTCACAAACAGAGCACTGTCTTATCAGTTTTAAAACCTGCAGAATAGCCATAACCACACACAACTTGTTAAACAGGCAGTAGTCTCAATGAAGCATAGCTACACTTACATGCTGTAGTCATGTCTGGCACATCACCCTCCTGTCTTTAGGCTATTTCCCACTGTGTATGTTGTTTGAGGAACATCCAGATATCATCTGTGATGCCGTTTTCCAAACACCAGATCCAGGTACCACTCACAGCGACTGTCATGGGCAAACATCAACATGATGTTCCTAGGCATTGTACTGTGTTTTTCATGCGAATGGCTATGGGAACATAATCACAGCAGTTCCACATGCAGTCAGCTAGAGGAGGACTGCAATAGGTGCAGAGGCCATCACCTGATCACAACCATCACTTACAATACACAAGCTGCTGCTGAGCAGGTGTACACCTCCACATCCACCAGAGAGTGTGTGGGAGGGACAGACAGAAGCAAAGTACATCAGAAAAGGGCTTGGAAACTAAAACCTAAGCATCGTCTGTCACACACCTACCCGTACAGGGGTTCAAACCCCTGACTGGCTAGTTATTACTATTACAAGTGCATGCAGTTACTCCATGTGCCACAAAGCTGACATGTTGGTATGCTGTAAGAACATATATGTGTGGTGGTGAGAGACATCTGCAACAGAGATATAGTAGACATACATTAGGTGTAGCACACATGGCTGTCCACATGAACGGATGTCATTGTCAACACAACCACACTCTGTAATGGACTCACATTGACACTCTTTGCCAGGCCCACAAAATACACTCCCAAACTACTTAGTTTGCTACACTGTAGTAATGCACAGGTACTACATGCACCACAGGGGTTATCCGGAGGATGTTCATCGTGTTACCCTGCTGCAGTCATCACACTTGGGTTATCCTGTCGTCAGGCGGTCCCGCAGTCGGCCGGAATTCCAAAGTCTTGGTCCGGCATCGGTTGCTGTCGCTTCTTCCCTGACGTCAGTGCGCCAGGGGTATATATATTGCAACCGATGCCATTTTCTTCTGTCTTTCTTGCTGCGCGGTGCCCGAAGCAGAAGCAGTTCGCAAGTGCTGGTCGGCCGACTCCTGAAATTTTCGAATTCGAATTTCAGACCGAAGTCTTCCATAAAGCTAAGCACCCCATTGGGGAAACTTTTCTTGCCTCAGACCGATGTCAGAAAAAGTTAACAATTGTATTTCTTGTGGGAAGCAAAATACCTCATAAGGATTTTCATTCTTATTGCATACCTTGCCTAGGCCCAGACCACGACGTCACTAGTTGTCGTTTTTGTGCTAGGTTTAATAAACGTACTATTAAAAGATGCTTTGATTTCGCATGACACTACTTCGGTAGAAAATTTAATTACAGTATGCCTTCGGAGCAACCGACTACCGGCGTGCACAAAAAAACACAAGGATAAGGACAGACAGCCCAGGCCTAAGCCAGATTCCGAGGCCTCGGCTGGTCCGGCCTCCAGTCCTCAGTGAGGCTCCGACGCAACCCCTGACTACCGCAGATCTGGAACCCGAGACCGCTTCGGAACTTTTAGCGGAATGTACCAGGCTGACGCAACCATTTTGTTCAGGCCCTACCGACGACATTGCTGATAAAGATGTCGGTGCTGCAGAAACACCATCAGTTTCTGAAGGCGTCTTCAGACCGACGACGCTCACCATTAAAACGTTTCCTAAGACAAAGACTCCTATTAAATCTAAAAGGACTGCACTTCAGTCCCCTGTTCAAGGCCCTATGCCTAAGAAACAGATGCGCAAAATGGCTGAAGATTTGATTTCTTTAATCAGGGGTTCCCAGCCTCCTCCTGACAAAAGGCCTAGACAAGAGGAAGATTATGCATCCTCTGAACAAGTGTCCATTTCTTCAGCCTCCTCTGAAGACCAAGATTACTCCTTCTCCCCCTATGAAGATTCTGATGCTGAGGATTCCATTCCCTCTGCTTCTCCTCCTGAAGACTACTCCTTTGGGGAAACTTTACACACTATGAGGGAACATTTCCACTGGGAAGGTCAGGACTACACTGACTCGAAGAAAAGGCTCAGAGAGTTTCTTTTACTCCCCCAGCACAGACCACTTGCCATCCCACCCATGTTAGACATTGTGGATGATGTTTACTTAGAATCCAGTTTGAACCCAGACTCTCTACCTCCTGCTCCGGCCAAGCCTGACAGATACTACAGAGTGCCTGATTCCCACAAATTTCTATACAAAAGTCCTGTTGCTGACCCAGAGACAATCTCCCAGGGTCCCAAAGGGGCTAAGGCTTCTATGGCTAAAAATCCTGTACCCTCTGAAAGGGATTCCAGAGAGCTAGACAGGTGGGGGAAAAAGGTTTACACCTCAGCCGCTCTAGCTATGAGGGCACTAAATTGCCAATTTCACATGCTTAAGTATCAGCAATTTCTAATCTCTCAGTTAAAGCAAAGAATCACCACTCTTCCTCAACAGCCTGAATTGAAAGAAATGCAGGATCTGTAGCATGCAACTGAACAGGTGGGCAAACACACCTTACAATGTGGGTTTGATTCTCTGGAGGCCTCCTGCAGAGCAGCTGTCACTGGGTCTGTTATACGTAGGCATGCTTGGTTAAAGGAACAAACTCTGCCTGATCATGTTAAAGCAAAGCTTCTAGATGCTCCCTTACAGCAGGATGTTGTTTTTGGAGTTAAAGCAGAAGAAGTCTTAAAGAAAATGGAGGATAAGGCAAAATCTATGCAGACAGTCAAAGATTTCCTACAGGTACAGCCCCCTCGCTTCAGCAGAAACTGGCCAACAAAAAATTGGTCCTTTCCAGCTACTGACAGACCACAGAGGGGTAAATACAGATGCCCAAGAGGCAGAGGACAACCACAAGCCCAGTACAAACCTCGCCAATGGGGCACTACAACACAGAAGGGAGGAGAAGACAGGTCTCAATCTACCAGGAGGCAAACTCAATGACTTGCTCCTCATCTGGCCAAGCAACTCTCTCTTGGCAGCCCCCTTGGGAGGAAAACTCGCACTTTTTTCAGACAACTGGCACATTGTCACAAAGAACAAATGGGTCCTAGACATAATTTCATGAGGATGCAGATTCCATTTCCACACCTTGCCAATGAAAAGAGGAATGTCAAACCTGCCACAAAATCAATGGGCAGAGGCACAAAAACAAATTACAGCTCTCATGGACATGAGAGACATTCATCTGGTACCTACTCGAGAGCAAGGTCAAGGATTTTACTCAAGACTCTTTCTAGTGCCCAGAAAGGGCAATGCCTGGAGACCTATTCTGGACCTTTCAATTTTAAACACATTCTTACAAGTACCCAAATTCAAGACGCTAACACTACAGCAGCTTCTTCCCATGTTGGGCAAGGAGGCATGGCTAGTAACGTTGGACCTCAAGGAGGCATACCTGCATGTCCCTATCAGACAAAGTTGCAGAAGATACCTCTGTTTCATTGCAGGTTCAACCCATTACCAATTCTCTGCACTGCTCTTTGGCTTATCTACTGCGCCCAGAGTCTTCACAAAATGCCTGGCACCAGTAATTGCATACTGCAGACAAAGTGGAATTCAAATATACCCATACCTGGACGACTGCCTCATCCAAGCAGAAAGCAAGGACATTCTCTTACATCATCTGGCTTTTGTAAAACATCTTCTAAACTGCCTGGGGTACACAGTAAACGAAAAGAAGTCAAAACTAGTACCCTCACAAAATATGACATTCCTGGGTGCCAGCTTGAACATAATGGCCCAGAAGGCTTATCTGACGCCAGACAAGCAACTACAGCTGACTCAATATTTCAAAACAATGGCAACAAAGACCCAATTAACTGCAAGAAAAATTCTGCAGGCTTTGGGCTTCATGGCATCTTGCATACTACTAGTACCATTTGCAAAGCTGCATATGAGGAAATTACAGTGGTACCTAAAAAGCGTATGGTCTCAACACAGCCACAGCTTGGACACAATTATATCTCTCATTCCTGCCTACAACAGGAGTTTCTATGGTGGTCACAGGCATGTCACCTCAACAAGGGTCAGCCGTTCACCTTGCCCCCAGCCAGGCAGAGTATCACAACAGATGCATCTGACTATGCCTGGGGGGCACATATGGCAGGACAGTGCATTCAAGGCAAATGGACTGCAGATCAAAGGAATCTACACATCAATCAAAGAAATGCTAGCTGTACAGAAAGCTCTGACAGCCTTCAAGAATCTATTACATCCAGGACAACTTACAATAAAGACGGACAACACCACAGTAATGTGGTACATAAACAAACAAGGGGGTACTCACTCCTACCCTCTATGCAGGCAAGCAATGATCTTATGGAACACAGCTCTGGCTTACCAAGTTCATTTACAAGCTCAATTCCTGCCAGGAAGAAGAACACATTGGCAGACGACCTCAGCAGAAACATGGATCCCCACGAGTGGAAACTAGATCCACAAGTATTTACAATGATAACTCAAAAATGGGGCCTTCCAGACATAGACCTGTTTGCCAGTCCTCAAAACTATCAAATAACAAAATTTTGTACAAGGACACTTCACCATCAAGCTTGGAAAGTAGACGCACTCTCTTTCAGTTGGAAAAACCTGGCAGCATATGTCTTCCCTCCATTGCCTCTCCTCATAAAGGTGCTTCTGAAAGTCAAAAAGGAGAGACCACGACTGATTCTCATAGCCCCAGTATAGCCATGCCAGCACTGGTACCCACTATTGAGAAATATGGCCCATGGCTCACCTTGGATCTTACCACAAATTACCCATTTGCTCACAACAAAACAATCAGATTCTTCACAGCCAACTCAAAATCTTAAATCTGGCTGCATGGAAAATCACCTAAGCATCCAGCCAGATCCTCTTTCCCAAGCAGTTATGGATGTTATTCTGGAAGCTAGGAGGCCAAGCACCAGGAAGGCTTATTCGGACAAATGGAATAGGTTTTGTGCCTGGAACCAAGCTAAAGGCCAAGACACATTTCAGCCTCACATTCTACAGTACTTAACTGAGATGATGCACAAAGGACTTTCCTTCTCCTCCATTAAAATCCATGCTTCAGCTATTTCAGCCCACTACAACACGGATCCACCCTTATTTTCGCATCCACTTCTAAGGCAGTTCCTCAGAGGGACAAAAAACATTAGACACCCCCAGGAGAGCACCTACACCAACATGGGACCTCAATTTTGTTCTGGAAAAACTAATGCTACCTCCCTTTGAACCAGCTTTTTCTGCAGATCTTCAGTTCCTATCATGGAAGACTGCCCTGCTGCTAGCAATAACTTCAGCTAGAAGAGTCTCAGAGCTGCAGGCACTAATGGCAGTGGAACCTTTCCTCATTTTTCATCAAGACAGAGTTTCTCTATGAACTAATCCTTCCTTTATGCCTAAGGTGGTTTCCAGTGTGGCTTTAAATGAAACCATCCACTTACCCACCTTCTTCCCAAATCCACAGAACAAAGGTGAGAGACTCCTGCATTCCTTGGACATTCACAGGCAACTTCGTTACTACTTGGACAAAACTAAGGCTTTCAGAAAATCTGACCAGCTCTTTGTATCTTATGCTACAGCTTCACAAGGGAAGGCTATTTCAAAACAAACCATTTCCAAATGGATAGGACATTGCATACGTTTCTGCTATACCCATCATGGAAAACCAGTTCCTGCTACCATTAGGCCCCACTCTACCAGGGCAACAGCTACATCTACAGCTTTTCTCAGGGGGGTTCCAACCAAGGAGATTTTTGAAGCTGCAACTTGGAGTTCAGTACACACCTTTACCAAACATTATCACTTACCACTTTACTCTAAGACTAGGGCAGGCTTCGCCACTGCAGTTCTGCAGGGCCTGATAGCCTCCTCCAACCCTCTATGATTCCTCCACCCATCCTTAGCTTTGGGATTCAACCCAAGTGTGATGACTGCAGCAGGGTAACACGATGAACATAGTACAGTTTTGTACCTACCATAAATGTAGATGTTCGAGTGTTCACCCTGCTGCAGTCCAGGTTACCCTCCCTCCATCCCCTCTGATCTAACTGGCTAAAATCTCTACAATACCTACCTGATGTATTTGCTTATAGCTGGAGGGATTTTGTGTTTGTGCAAAATTTACTCAATTTGGTACTAATTACTGACCACCTTTTTGGGGGCACCTGACATCTGGGGCAAGAAAAACTGAAGAAAATGGCGTCAGTTGCAATATATATACCCCTGGCGCACTGACGTCAGGAAAGAAGCGACAGCAATCAACGCCGAACCAAGACTTTGGAATTCCGGCCGACTGCGGGACCGCCTGACGACAGGATAACCCAAGTGTGATGACTGCAGCAGGGTGAACACTCGAACATCTACATTTATGGTAGGTACAAAACTGTACTTTCTATGGACTAGGGCATGTGGAGGTGTTTGACATCTATCGGAATGCCAATGGGAGTTATACTGGGAGTGACTGTGGTTGGGAGCATCATACCCCACACGTAGACACAAGGTGCCAGTACTGACATGCATGTGTGCATTGCTTCATGGGTGTGTAGTGGTTGGCTGTGCAAGATGGCTGTACAAGGCTGGGTGAGGGGTAATCCTTGGCATCACACCACCCGACAATGGTGTGCAATGTGGTACAGGGGTGTAGTGTCTTCAATGTCCCACACAGATGGGTATTGTATGAACTGTCATGACATCCTGGTTACCATTGTGTATGGCCATAGCTTTGCAATGCATGCCATGTCTGTGTTTGATAGTCCTTGACATGGACATTGCCTGGGATGTGCATGCCTCACAGTAATGTACAGTGACATGTACAGGTGTACCTGGCTTGGCTGGCACATGTTGTGTACACAGACTGTTATCCTCCGATATGCCATTACTGGCCTGGTGTGGCAGAACTTGCTTATAGTCAGCAGGTTGACCCTGCACCTGTATTGATAGCATGATACAGGTATTCCCTGGTGTCAGTGGCATCGATCCATACAGGGCACATGTGTAAGGCATTGTATGGCCTCTGTGGATCACATGTGATGGCACCACATATGTTGCAGGCATCCAGTGGGGAGCATAGTGAAGACACATTGTCCGCAATTATGTGCCTATTGTACTGCTGTACAGGGTGCCATGCCCTCTGCAGCCCACTGCAATCACACTATGCCTACTATCTGTCATCAATGAGCAGGGTACTAGCAACATAACGGGATATTCTAGGCAAGTGTGTTTGTGTATGACACATGGGTTCAGGACGTATTCTGGGTAATAGTAGGGTTACATACTTTGTTCACCAGACCTTTTGCCAGATGTAGGGGTATGGCTTGCCAACACAGTCCCTTGGCTGACTGACATCAGTACTCCTCATGAGGTGGACATTGTGACATATAAGACGGACATCATATAGGAAAACTACAAAATCCACTCCCCAACATGTCCAGTGGTTAGACACTCACAGCCACCTCCACACAGACTCCCGGAATAGAACCCCTATCTAGCTAGTGTATCACATTACAGCATTACGCAGTTACAGCACACTCTATGGAGATTATTGGGTTGCAGCAGTCCCAGAGATGTATGTCTAGGTGGGTGACATCAGCTGGATTGCCAAAGGTGGTCATGTGAATTGTAAAGAATGTGCATACTCTAAAAAGCATTGTTCTTGTTTCAGGCAGACAGAGACACACACATACACACACACAAACAGTTGGCCTCTCTTGGAATGGAATCCCTACCTAACTAGTTTATCACACTACGGCAATACACAGTTACAGCACACGCTACAGAGAATGCTGGGTTCCAGCAGTCCTAGAGGTGTATTTCTAGGTGGGTGACATCAGCAGGATTGCCAAAGGTGGTCATGTGAATTGTAAAGAGTATGCATACTCTAAAAGCATTGTTCTTGTCTCAGACAGACACACACACACAGTTGGCAGCTCTTGGAATGGAACCCCTACTTAACTAGTTTATCACACTACAGCAATAAGCAGTTACAGCATGTGCTACGGAGAATACTGGGTTACAGCAGTCCTAGAGGTGTATTTCTAGGTGGGTGACATCAGCAGGATTGCCAAAGGTGGTCATGTGGGTTGTAAAGAGTGTGCATACTCTAAAAGCATCATTTTTCACAGGTGGGCAGGCAAACACACACACACACACACACACACACACTTCATGCTTAAGTATCAGCAATTTCTAATCTCTCAGTTAAAGCAAAGAATCACCACTCTTCCTCAACAGCCTGAATTGAAAGAAATGCAGGATCTGTAGCATGCAACTGAACAGGTGGGCAAACACACCTTACAATGTGGGTTTGATTCTCTGGAGGCCTCCTGCAGAGCAGCTGTCACTGGGTCTGTTATACGTAGGCATGCTTGGTTAAAGGAACAAACTCTGCCTGATCATGTTAAAGCAAAGCTTCTAGATGCTCCCTACAGCAGGATGTTGTGTTTGGAGTTAAAGCAGAAGAAGTCTTAAAGAAAATGGAGGATAAGGCAAAATCTATGCAGACAGTCAAAGATTTCCTACAGGTACAGCCCCTCGCTTCAGCAGAAACTGGCCAACAAAATTGGTCCTTTCCAGCTACTGACAGACCACAGAGGGTAAATACAGATGCCCAAGAGGCAGAGGACAACCACAAGCCCAGTACAAACCTCGCCAATGGGGCACTACAACACAGAAGGGAGGAGAAGACAGGTCTCAATCTACCAGGAGGCAAACTCAATGACTTGCTCCTCATCTGGCCAAGCAACTCTCTCTTGGCAGCCCCCTTGGGAGAAAACTCTCACTTTTCAGACAACTGGCACATTGTCACAAAGAACAAATGGGTCCTAGACATAATTTCATGAGGATGCAGATTCCATTTCCACACCTTGCCAATGAAAAGAGGAATGTCAAACCTGCCACAATCAATGGGCAGAGGCACAAAAGCAAATTACAGCTCTCATGGACATGAGAGCCATTCAACTGGTACCTACTCGAGAGGAAGGTCAAGGATTTTACTCAAGACTCTAGTGCCCAGAAAGGGCAATGCCTGGAGACCTATCCTGGGCCTTTCAATTTTAAACACTTTCTTACAAGTACCCAAATTCAAGATGCTAACACTACAGCAGCTTCTTCCCATGTTGGGCAAGGAGGCATGGCTAGTAACGTTGGACTTCAAGGAGGCATACCTGCATGTCCCTATCAGACAAAGTTGCAGAAGATACCTCCGTTTCATTGCAGGTTCAACCCATTACCAATTCTCTGCACTGCTCTTTGGCTTATCTACTGCCCAGAGTCTTCACAAATGCCTGGCACCAGTAATTGCATACTGCAGACAAAGTGGAATTCAAATATACCCATACCTGGACGACTGCCTCATCCAAGCAGAAAGCAAGGACATTCTCTTACATCATCTGGCTTTTGTAAAACATCTTCTAAACTGCCTGGGGTACACAGTAAACGAAAAGAAGTCAAAACTAGTACCCTCACAAAATATGACATTCCTGGGTGCCAGCTTGAACATAATGGCCCAGAAGGCTTATCTGACGCCAGACAAGCAACTACAGCTGACTCAATATTTCAAAACAATGGCAACAAAGACCCAATTAACTGCAAGAAAAATTCTGCAGGCTTTGGGCTTCATGGCATCTTGCATACTACTAGTACCATTTGCAAAGCTGCATATGAGGAAATTACAGTGGTACCTAAAAAGCATATGGTCTCAACACAGCCACAGCTTGGACACAATTATATCTCTCATTCCCTGCCTACAACAGGAGTTTCTATGGTGGTCACAGGCATGTCACCTCAACAAGGGTCAGCCGTTCACCTTGCCCCCAGCCAGGCAGAGTATCACAACAGATGCATCTGACTATGCCTGGGGGGCACATATGGCAGGACAGTGCATTCAAGGCAAATGGACTGCAGATCAAAGGAATCTACACATCAATCAAAAAGAAATGCTAGCTGTACAGAAAGCTCTGACAGCCTTCAAGAATCTATTACATCCAGGACAACTTACAATAAAGACGGACAACACCACAGTAATGTGGTACATAAACAAACAAGGGGGTACTCACTCCTACCCTCTATGCAGGCAAGCAATGATCTTATGGAACACAGCTCTGGCTTACCAAGTTCATTTACAAGCTCAATTCCTGCCAGGAAGAAGAACACATTGGCAGACGACCTCAGCAGAAACATGGATCCCCACGAGTGGAAACTAGATCCACAAGTATTTACAATGATAACTCAAAAATGGGGCCTTCCAGACATAGACCTGTTTGCCAGTCCTCAAAACTATCAAATAACAAAATTTTGTACAAGGACACTTCACCATCAAGCTTGGAAAGTAGACGCACTCTCTTTCAGTTGGAAAAACCTGGCAGCATATGTCTTCCCTCCATTGCCTCTCCTCATAAAGGTGCTTCTGAAAGTCAAAAAGGAGAGACCACGACTGATTCTCATAGCCCCAGTATAGCCATGCCAGCACTGGTACCCACTATTGAGAAATATGGCCCATGGCTCACCTTGGATCTTACCACAAATTACCCATTTGCTCACAACAAAACAATCAGATTCTTCACAGCCAACTCAAAATCTTAAATCTGGCTGCATGGAAAATCACCTAAGCATCCAGCCAGATCCTCTTTCCCAAGCAGTTATGGATGTTATTCTGGAAGCTAGGAGGCCAAGCACCAGGAAGGCTTATTCGGACAAATGGAATAGGTTTTGTGCCTGGAACCAAGCTAAAGGCCAAGACACATTTCAGCCTCACATTCTACAGTACTTAACTGAGATGATGCACAAAGGACTTTCCTTCTCCTCCATTAAAATCCATGCTTCAGCTATTTCAGCCCACTACAACACGGATCCACCCTTATTTTCGCATCCACTTCTAAGGCAGTTCCTCAGAGGGACAAAAAACATTAGACACCCCCAGGAGAGCACCTACACCAACATGGGACCTCAATTTTGTTCTGGAAAAACTAATGCTACCTCCCTTTGAACCAGCTTTTTCTGCAGATCTTCAGTTCCTATCATGGAAGACTGCCCTGCTGCTAGCAATAACTTCAGCTAGAAGAGTCTCAGAGCTGCAGGCACTAATGGCAGTGGAACCTTTCCTCATTTTTCATCAAGACAGAGTTTCTCTATGAACTAATCCTTCCTTTATGCCTAAGGTGGTTTCCAGTGTGGCTTTAAATGAAACCATCCACTTACCCACCTTCTTCCCAAATCCACAGAACAAAGGTGAGAGACTCCTGCATTCCTTGGACATTCACAGGCAACTTCGCTACTTGGACAAAACTAAGGCTTTCAGAAAATCTGACCAGCTCTTTGTATCTTATGCTACAGCTTCACAAGGGAAGGCTATTTCAAAACAAACCATTTCCAAATGGATAGGACATTGCATACGTTTCTGCTATACCCATCATGGAAAACCAGTTCCTGCTACCATTAGGCCCCACTCTACCAGGGCAACAGCTACATCTACAGCTTTTCTCAGGGGGGTTCCAACCAAGGAGATTTTTGAAGCTGCAACTTGGAGTTCAGTACACACCTTTACCAAACATTATCACTTACCACTTTACTCTAAGACTAGGGCAGGCTTCGCCACTGCAGTTCTGCAGGGCCTGATAGCCTCCTCCAACCCTCTATGATTCCTCCACCCATCCTTAGCTTTGGGATTCAACCCAAGTGTGATGACTGCAGCAGGGTAACACGATGAACATAGTACAGTTTTGTACCTACCATAAATGTAGATGTTCGAGTGTTCACCCTGCTGCAGTCCAGGTTACCCTCCCTCCATCCCCTCTGATCTAACTGGCTAAAATCTCTACAATACCTACCTGATGTATTTGCTTATAGCTGGAGGGATTTTGTGTTTGTGCAAAATTTACTCAATTTGGTACTAATTACTGACCACCTTTTGGGGCACCTGACATCTGGGGCAAGAAAAACTGAAGAAAATGGCGTCAGTTGCAATATATATACCCTGGCGCACTGACGTCAGGAAAGAAGCGACAGCAATCAACGCAACCAAGACTTTGGAATTCGCCGATCATGGACCGCCTGACGACAGGATAACCCAAGTGTGATGACTGCAGCAGGGTGAACACTCGAACATCTACATTTATGGTAGGTACAAACTGTACTTTCTATGGACTAGGGCATGTGGAGGTGTTTGACATCTATCGGAATGCCAATGGGAGTTATACTGGGAGTGACTGTGGTTGGGAGCATCATACCCCACACGAGACACAAGGTGCCAGTACTGACATGCATGTGTGCATTGCTTCATGGGTGTGTAGTGGTTGGCTGTGCAAGATGGCTGTACAAGGCTGGGTGAGGGGTAATCCTTGGCATCACACCACCCGACAATGGTGTGCAATGTGGTACAGGGGTGTAGTGTCTTCAATGTCCCACACAGATGGGTATTGTATGAACTGTCATGACATCCTGGTTACCATTGTGTATGGCCATAGCTTTGCAATGCATGCCATGTCTGTGTTTGATAGTCCTTGACATGGACATTGCCTGGGATGTGCATGCCTCACAGTAATGTACAGTGACATGTACAGGTGTACCTGGCTTGGCTGGCACATGTTGTGTACACAGACTGTTATCCTCCGATATGCCATTACTGGCCTGGTGTGGCAGAACTTGCTTATAGTCAGCAGGTTGACCCTGCACCTGTATTGATAGCATGATACAGGTATTCCCTGGTGTCAGTGGCATCGATCCATACAGGGCACATGTGTAAGGCATTGTATGGCCTCTGTGGATCACATGTGATGGCACCACATATGTTGCAGGCATCCAGTGGGGAGCATAGTGAAGACACATTGTCCGCAATTATGTGCCTATTGTACTGCTGTACAGGGTGCCATGCCCTCTGCAGCCCACTGCAATCACACTATGCCTACTATCTGTCATCAATGAGCAGGGTACTAGCAACATAACGGGATATTCTAGGCAAGTGTGTTTGTGTATGACACATGGGTTCAGGACGTATTCTGGGTAATAGTAGGGTTACATACTTTGTTCACCAGACCTTTTGCCAGATGTAGGGGCATGGCTTGCCAACACAGTCCCTTGGCTGACTGACATCAGTACTCCTCATGAGGTGGACATTGTGACATATAAGACGGACATCATATAGGAAAACTACAAAATCCACTCCCCAACATGTCCAGTGGTTAGACACTCACAGCCACCTCCACACAGACTCCCGGAATAGAACCCCTATCTAGCTAGTGTATCACATTACAGCATTACGCAGTTACAGCACACTCTATGGAGATTATTGGGTTGCAGCAGTCCCAGAGATGTATGTCTAGGTGGGTGACATCAGCTGGATTGCCAAAGGTGGTCATGTGAATTGTAAAGAATGTGCATACTCTAAAAAGCATTGTTCTTGTTTCAGGCAGACAGAGACACACACATACACACACACAAACAGTTGGCCTCTCTTGGAATGGAATCCCTACCTAACTAGTTTATCACACTACGGCAATACACAGTTACAGCACACGCTACAGAGAATGCTGGGTTCCAGCAGTCCTAGAGGTGTATTTCTAGGTGGGTGACATCAGCAGGATTGCCAAAGGTGGTCATGTGAATTGTAAAGAGTATGCATACTCTAAAAAGCATTGTTCTTGTCTCAGACAGACACACACACACAGTTGGCAGCTCTTGGAATGGAACCCCTACTTAACTAGTTTATCACACTACAGCAATAAGCAGTTACAGCATGTGCTACGGAGAATACTGGGTTACAGCAGTCCTAGAGGTGTATTTCTAGGTGGGTGACATCAGCAGGATTGCCAAAGGTGGTCATGTGGGTTGTAAAGAGTGTGCATACTCTAAAAGCATCATTTTTTTCACAGGTGGGCAGGCAAACACACACACACACACACACACACACACACACACACACACACACACACACACACACACACACACAGTTGACCTGTCTAGGATTAGAACACCTACCAAACTAGTTTAACACACTACAACATTACAAAGTTACAGCACACGTCATAGTATTACTGAGTTACAGTAGTCCCAGAGGTGTATTCGTAGGTGGGTGAGATCAGCAAGATTGCCAAAGAAGGGCATTCCATGTGTACTGCAGGTTGTACATGTCAGTTACCTGCATGTACCCGCTGCTTACTGTCATGAAAACACATTTACACTGGCTTACAACTGCTTAAAAGTGTCTTATGCAGTCCTAATTGATAGTATCAACAAGGCTTACAGGTCTTGCACCCTGGACCATGCACACTGAGGTCACTGGACATACCACTAAGCCATCTGGGTTGTTCACATGTTGCATGGAGTCTATAATGCACATCCTACTACAGGTATTCCACAGTACTGAAAACAAATGGGACAGTCTCTTTGTGTACATATGTACACTACCCTTGAATATACTGTACTCTGTGAAACAACAAAGACAAGTCTTCATCTGTACAACTGTCATAACTACATATATATATGCACCTATGGGATGTGTATACACACACACACACACACATATATATATATATATATATATATATATATACACAGACACAGCCATAGCCATATATATAGCCATATATATATATATATATATATATATATATATATATATATATATATATACATATATACACACGTCTGAATGCCCTTTGTGACACAGGAGGGTTCCAAAGGAACTGATGTGTACACATAACAGAGGCATCCCTTGTGTTATAATATTTAAATCATAAGCAGTTCACCAGAGAAGATATGGTTGTTGTGTATGTGGAGTTTGGGGTGGGGAATGATGGCTAATGTAATCTACCCTGGGGATTGTGGAGTTACTATGGAGGAATGATGGGTATGGACCTACACCCCAGTGACCACTTCTGTGTCACTACTTGACAGTGGCACAGGAAAATAACATACCCAACTGTAGTCATGCTTGACTGTGTATTCTTTACCATTCCTAACTATGTAATACTTTGTAGTCACTGGTCACCACAGATGGCTACCACGGTGTGCTAAAAGACATTACATATGTGTATGCCTGGCTACAGGGTAGTCACACACACAAACACACACACACTTGCCAGTATTGTGCATGCACGTCTTGCCTATGTAATGGTAACTAGTACAGTGGTATGCAGTTGGGGTATGTGCCACAGAACACATACAGTTACGCATACTGATTCCACATCTGAGCTGGGTGACATCACAGGACCGATTACTTGCAGTGGGGAGGGGGGAAGAGAGAGGTTTAGTGGTTGACAAGGATAATGGCCAGTGCAAAAGGGGGTATCTCTTTGGAATGCAGCAAAACCCACTGCCATGACAGGATGCAGACACAAATACACATACACAACCCCACTCAGCCATTTGCTGACACACACACTCAGGCATTTGCTGAGCCACCCACACCTTCAGGCATTTGCTGTCACACACACAAACACAGTTGCCAGTGGTGGGATCGGAACTCCTGCCTATTTAAAGATCACTATTACAGTACTACGCAGTTACGAGATGCGCCACAGAGATTACACATTCCAAGGCAGTCAGACTGCCCTTCTACAATTGAGGACAACAACAGGGAGACTGACAGTTATGAAGTACATAGCATTAGACCTGTGTGTTTAAAGTAGGTGTCCATTACAACCTGTATGGACAAACAAGACACATCATCCGCAGGTAGGCCTGAGAGGTATAGCTGTAGCACAACAGGAACCTGAACTGGAGTATGGCCATCTGCGGAATGGACAACTACTATCACTATACAGGGCTACAGTGGGCATGCTCATACACTTAGTAGCACAGGGCCATTTGGAATACACTATGACTACAACTACACAAGGTTATACTGGGCATGCTCATACACTTAGTAACAAAGGGCTTGTTGGATGCACTGACTCAAATTACACAAGGTGGCAGTGGGTACGCTCATACACTTAGTAGCACAGGGCTGTTTGGGATGCACTCCGATTCTAACCACTGAAGGCCACAGTGTGCATGCTCAAACACTTACATGTACAGAACACATTGTAATGGACTCCTATTGTAAACACACAGATTTACAGCTAGGTACATCTTACCTGTCAGTATATATGCACATCATACTGGTTTACTACCAGATACCTGTATGTGGCCTGTAAATTATATATCTGTGTCTGTGCTATGTGATACACATGCATACATGTACATGAAGTACTGACATATATATATGTTAGGTATACACATTAATGCATGGGTGGACGTGACAGACAATAGGTTACCTGGGTCGCACAGGCGGATGCTACCTACAGCATGTGTCACACACCGTGCTGCCCTGAAAGGCATACATAAATAGCAGGTTGTGGACAGTGGCATTATATGTGGAACAGTAGCATGTGCAAGCGTAATGTGTGAGCCACCTTGTGTAATGGTAATGAGGTGCAGGTGTCAAGATGACCTCTCCCGGCTGTGTTAGTAGTTGTCATTATTAGCAGGACTGCTACCCTAAGTATATCTCACATTGGTCGTATACACAAGTTCTGCCATTGTCCGTCACCTTACATGGGGCATTTGCTACCAAGCACATTAATGCCACGTGCAGTGATGTCATGGTATGGGTGGCAACTTCTAGATCAAAACAATGAGCCAATGTCCTGTTGTTATTATGAGGTTGTCCAGTGTCTGTCATTCTGAGCTGTCATGACTGAACAATGAGCCTTCAACACAGAGCACATGCATCCATGTTACACATGTGTGTGGATAATACCTAGGTCACATTTACCCATATAGCTGCATTTCAAGGCAAATGTCCTACACACAGAAGTGACACCCTGACACCTACATGACAATTGCATTGGATGCTTATGCTAACCCGTGCTAGATGTGTGGCTTTAGTAATCCATTTGCTCAATGTAGAACCTACAATAGGGAATATTGAAATCTGTGCAGTGAGGAACACCTGGGTGAAGGCTCTGTAGTGCACAATTGCACTACTACCATATAACTCAGGTTCAGACATGTGGGCCATAACAGTGGTATGGACCATTCCAGGTGGTGGTGCACACATATTCATAAAGGCTACTCACATGTAAAGACCACTACTCTGACATAACGCATCACAGATGAGTCAGGTACAGGTGACAGTGGCAAATGCTGCATTCTAGGTTGTATCCTCATATACATCCACCACCTTTTTCCCAGACTACCAACACACATCCATATGTGGTATGATATAGTATGGTAGACCACCAGATATCCCTCGATTGGTGGACTGTACCTAGGCCTACATCAACTGTGCAAAGTACCCATGTACAGACACAGCTGCATAATGTGTCATGCAATGCAATAATACCACTGTTTGTAACCAGCTCAGTTGTACACATACCAGAGTCCCTCGGATGTTGTCAGCATTAACATGGTTGTCTGTTGCTGTACACCAGTAAACAACACCCTCATGGTTGGATATGACCTAACTGTACCTGCCCTGGATATGTACATCCCACACTCATACAACATAAATTACATTACCATAGATTTCATTTACCTTTCTACATACAGGTGGATACAGTCATTACACACATGCACATGGCAGATAGCATGCTAACAGTACATAAGGTTCAATATCTATGTTGACAGAGGTAATATCCCCTCTCTACTGGTCACCCATGAAACCTATCATATCATACAACACCCCATGTGGCATGCATATCTGTAGACATGTCCACCTAATGCAATGCCTACAAACATACCCAAATAACAGGACCATAGGACCTACACAAGGTCTGTATTGACAGACTCAGGGAAATATAGCTGTGCTCTGTATGTTCTTGAGTAGTCACAGGTGATATGTTTATGACATTTACAGCCATGTGTGGCCATAGCTCCTACATATACCCCGTGTCAACAATTGCAAGCCATGTATGCTGTGTGCTGTCTGGACATTAGCCTTAGTACCACAATAGCCAGTACATGCTGGGGTGAGATGTTTATAAGCCACAGACCTCGCACATGCTTGAATGAGTGTACTGCCTAGCTCTAACAGAGCACATTGCTGGCACTCTTCCAGTACACATGAGGTGTGTGTGGCAAGTATGATGTGCTCACTGTTGACCATTACAGTGGCCTGGCTTCACCATGGCACTGTCAAGTAACAGTTTGTAGGAGCATGACATGGAATAATGATGTGTGTGTCATGCAGATATTTGCTGTTGTAATATATGTACACCTGGCTACTCGGTGAAAGTGGTGGTGTCCTACCATATATGAATACAACATCCATTATGGTGTAATGCTCAGCTATGTTTCACACATGGCGTGGGGAAGGTGTGGAATGTATCCTCTTGACCTGCTAGTGCACGTACTGATGTAGACCGCATATGTGTACATGTATTGCTGTTTGTGTAGATTCCATGTGTGTGTAGTGTCTGATGTCTGAAGGTGACTGTTGTCTTAGTACATCATGCTGTTGCAATACAGCCTCAACATTGCCAACCATATATGGTGATATGCTGTAAGTACAGTAAGCCGTACATGAGGTATGGACAGATGTTTGGACATGACTACTAAGTGGTGGGGCTTCTTTGCAGATGAATGATTACTGAGGACAGCTCACTGGTGTGTTACAACCAGTCCTACAATAACCTGTGTACCTGCTAAGGTCAGGTTTTGTTAATTGAAGTGGAAGACAGACAATGTAGAATGCTGTAAGGGTGACATTGAAGGCAAACCTCATGACACCTGTAACAACAATACCTCTCCTGTGCATATATTGTGCATATATCAGCACAGTTGTCAAAGGAAAGAGTCAGTAAGCATTGTACCAGATGCGATAGTGCTGTACTTCTGTAGTACCTATCATGAGATAGGCAGGTATTTGATTCACAGTACTTGCACGTGTGGGTGTGTATCCATATATGTCATGTATGGTTGGGAATACATCCCACATGTTATCACTCTCCTGAACACTGTTGTTGACACCAGTACAGAGTGAAGTGTAGAAAGAAAGGCATAGGCAGGTGGTTAAACCTCACACATGTAAAGTGTCTGTATGTGTGTGACATAGGTGTATATCTTTGTGAATGCCAGTGTGTGTGTGTGTGTGTGTGTGTGTGTGTGTGTGTGTGTGTGTGTGTGTGTGTGTGTGTGTGTGTGTGTGTGTGTATGGCTGTCCGTGTGTATGGCTGTCTGGCTCCTGGAGTGAGGCTGTATTTTACCATAGTGAAATGTTAATGCCCCCTCCCCCCATCCACTCAAAGCAGTCTAGCATCCCCGTTGATATCATCAATTGTAGACAGGCATACTAACTGCCTGTTAACATGTACTCCCTGGGGTGTGACATGTTGTTCCATAGCCTACTGATGGACCCCCCTCCCCACATACACTCACTGCACTGTAGTATCCCTGTCGGTGTCCTCAATCTTATACCATTCCAACTACCTGTACATGTGTACTTTCTGTGGCGCGTCTTGTAATTGTGTAGTACTATAATGATGATATGCACATAGGCAGGGGTTCTCATCCGAACACTGGCAACTGTGTGCGTGTGTATCAGAGTGTGTGTTACTGTGTCTGTGAATCCCTGAGTGTGTGGGCGTGTCTGTGTTTGCATGCTGTCATGGCAGTGGATATTATTGCTTCCCAGTGAGAAGCCACTATTTCCAGTGGTTTTTACCCTTGTAATCTGGCATACCACTCTTTTACCCACTCCGTGCTCCAGGTAACTATACCTGTGATGTCACCCTCTATGGATGTGATGGCTCTGAACACAGTAGCTTACTACACAGTTATCATGTCCTTGGATCATTAGAACAGTAAACATAATTGAAACATAGGAGAATATAACTGTGATGTGGAAGCTACAAAGTGCATGCAGGCATTGTCATACTGACCTGTGGGTAGTCAACATGTACATATGGGACTCTCGCAAACACCAACATCACCCGGCACATGCAACTATACCTGAAAGAGGAAGGCAGAACATCAAGATCAACATGCTGTTAGTGCTGTTACACATGATACATACTGTCAAATGTACAAAATGCATTCTAAAACTGCAATACATGGTATGTCTGCTGCCTGTCAACACTACTCAACAATATTAATCTACAATTGTCTACCTAGTATGTTCACCCTGTACATCAGAACATATGAGCATGTCCCTGCACCGATGGTGTGGATGACAGGGATGCAGCAGAGGCATCATCATATGCACAGAGTGATAATGTTTGCCAGAAGCCTAGGCTGTGCCATTGGGTGACATCATGCGTGTATGTTAGGGTCTGTGATATCACTGGGCATGTGTGGATGTTATGCGTGTGTGTGTTGAGGTACCCTACATTTGTTTCCAGTGTGTGTGTATGCATGGACACAGGTCTGGCATGTGGCTGGCCTACACAGGGGTAATACTGACAGCTGCAGACAGTACAAGGCAGGTTTCACAGTTTACGGTGTCCGGCCATGGCCATGTGACCTGCACCTGCTAGGGGTTGCACGGGCACTACCAGGCAAAGGTCCAGATTGGGTACTGTCTGATGACACATGTCCACTGGAATCGTGTCCCTGTTGAGACCATCCAGGACCATGTGCACATGGCCTGCTGTGTCCTGGTGTGGACTGCACAGCACCAGCTGCACTGCTGCTGCTACCGCCACTATGGGAGCTGGCATGTGCAGTAGCATGTTCACATAGACCTTCAACAGGTGATGTTGCTGGCCTACGTTCACGTACCCGACACCTCACTCCCACCAGATGTTCCAGCACAGACATTCCATGCTCGAGGATTGACATGCCACGGTCAAAGACTCTCACCATGTCACCCAATTATCTATCTAAAACATATGCAAGATGATGGTAAGCATTTGCAAGTGCCTGGATGTTGTCAGTTAATGAACAGACAGCAGCCCTCTGAAGCCTCAGACCTTCTATGTTATGCCATTCAGCACATGACTGTGCCTCCACTGCAGCCCGAAAGATGCATCTGGTGACTCCAGCTGATGTGCTTGGACTCGCAGGGGCATGTTGGCCAGTGGTACTCCTACAAGAAGCACTGGGCACATGCCTGTGTGAGACATCACCAGTCTGTTGACTGGGATCATGGTGTGCAGGCACAACTTCCATAATCACCACACTTCCCTGTTCCATGCTACCACCCGCCAACTGTCCTTCCTCTATGGCTGGTGATGATGGGGTATGTGCAGGCAGGGGAACTGTGTGTGAGGATGAGGGGGAGACAGGTGGAATGGCAACCAATGGCACAGATTCAGCCCCTGACAGCCCTGCCTGTGCCTCAATCATACTATCATCATCACTGCTAGAGTCTGTGGGGACACTAGCATCAGGTGGACCACAGGAGGGCAACACACCTACATCAACACATGTGAGGGGAAGACAAGAACTGTACATTACAAGTTATACCAGACACACAGACAGACAGACAGAGATACGCACACACACACACACACACACACACACACACACACACACACACACACACACACACACACACACACACACACAGACAGAGACACACAGACACAGACACACACAGACAGACAGAGACACACAGACAGACAGACACACACAGACAGACACAGACACACATGCTACATGCAGGTGATATGGCAGATGGCATTCAGCTTAGACAATTATAGTTTCAGCTTAGGCAATTATAGTGGTAGTTATCATACATCCCAGAGTTGCACACAACAGCATGCATGTGTTATAGCAGATGGCATGCACCTTACATAATTATATTGGTGGTTAGCATACATACCTGTATTGCACCATTTGTGTTAGTAGCCTATGCCCCATACCTGCAACACAACACATGCACTTTGTACCATTGCACTGCACTGCCATGATGTGGGCAACATACACCACATGTTAACAGACCACTTCTGACTTTTGTACATCTGCCACAGATGCTTTGTGTTGGCCACCACCCCTATGTGTGAGGACATGAGCTGTAGGGTATGTTGACTGCATACTATGTTTGCCTGAGCCCTAGCTTGCATATCTCCCCCAAAGCAGTGCATGTCTGTTCAACATTATTTCACCTACCCCTGAGCTGACTGTAGACATTGTGGATGTGGCTGTACACACATGTTTGACATGGCTGTCCCTACTTTGCAATGGTGCCACAGACCAGCACAGGTTTACAGTACACTGGCCTGCTGTGTGGCGTATGACCTTGCCAATCACATGTAGTATGACATGTCTTCTGCTGACGTGCTGAATGACATGCATACATGTGTAACACAATGGTGTCCTTTTCAATCTACAGTACGGTAATAGTGTCCTAATGCAGGGATGTGTTATACTAACATGGTTCTTCAGCTGATGCAATGTTGTATGACCACCCTACAAATATGCAGGGACATACTGCACATTGAGCTGATATGCATAGCCATTGCAGGGCATCATGTGGCTTTACAAATGCTATACAGTGTGAGCTACTGACACAGTTCATAGCCATGACTATGTTCACATACAATACATATCTAATGTGGAATATGACCCACGTCACCGAGGCGTATACACAATAAACCCTAATGTGGAATGTGTGACACAGGTCACAGAAGGGTATACGGATGACACCCCTGCACATCTGCAACCATATTACTGATACCTGGCAACTATGCCCACACATGGCTATCTTACAAGTACTCTGTGTCCCACATGCCATCTGTGTACCTTACACACATGAGGAGCAGGCATGACAGTGATGTCTGACACCAGCAAGGTGAATGTACTGTATCTGTGGCTTGATGTGGATGTATGTTGTGCAATACATGTATGTATTTGGATACTGTATAGGTGAATGCTTCCATGTCGTGACACACTCCAGATGTTCAAGACATGCTATGTGGTGGTTTCATGTTATGCCTACACAAGCTGTGCACAGGCCTGTATGATATTTAGTGTTTCACATCTACAATATCACCATTACACAAAGGCCATAGTTGTATTGTATCGAGCCAAAGTATAACAGGGTGTACACACATGTACATCACTTCTACTGTGTGTGTTGCTTCATGTCTCTGGCCATCCTCCATGGCCATGTGTACACATGTCCAGTCCAATAGTTGTGATGGTCATCTTATTTCACATGTCAGTGTTATTCCATATGACATACACCCATAGATGTCATATACCCCACTGAGGACAGGGTTATGCAGACAAAGGGTGGTATGTATGGGATGTGAGACATGTTTTGCAGGATAGTTGAGCAGTGTTGCAGTCAGCCCACTACATGTCATGGACATGTCTGATAGCACATGACATTGTGTGATATTCATAGCAAGGGAATACTCCACAAGCGTGTATCCTGTGGGCCGGGCATACTCCAGCTCCAACACATTTAGTGTACAGTACTGTTTGTATTCCCAACATGTGTAATGCTGATATGTAGTACCTGTCCCTACAGTGGAATACACCTCCACCATTGTATTCACTGTTGTCCACACATCTGGCAATGACAGTTTGGAAGGTTTAGTGTAGGTGTTTCATATAGTCTTCAATTGTTTCACAAACAGTGTGATTCATTTCAGGTCTGACCAGTGTCCATTAACAGCACCACCATATATTATGTGTACGTGTGTTATGGCAGATAGCATGCAATTAATATGTTCCATGCATTACCAAACCTGGTAAATAATAACAATCTCACCTGGCACAGGCTACTGTTGCTGCAAAATATCATAGGTACCTAAACAGGAGTGTCACAGCAGTAAGATCATTATCCACACCTGTGTGATAGCTACAGGGTGCAATGTCCATGTTAGCACATAAGCCAGTACAATACACTATACTATGTAGTATGTCCATCCGTGCATACATAGAGTAGCAGACTATATTATGTGGCATATGTGCATGCATGCCTTGCATATGATGTTACATTACATATTGTACAGTAACACATGTAACTATGTGATATATAGTTGTATTTTATGTGCAGTAGTGACTTACCAGGCAACTCCAGGCTAGGTGGTTGAGAGACATACACCTCCACAATACCAGCTAAAGCTTGTGGATGGAGGTCTGCAGGTGTCTCCAGGTTGGCCAGTAGCTCCTTGGTACGTGTGAGTGGAGGCTGGGTGAGTGGCCCCCCCACCTGTTGCACCTTGTTCCCTGGTGATTGCATTAGCACGCTGTTTTGCCCATCTTATCAGGTCAGTGCAGTGTCAGCACACCTGCTGATAGGTGCGATTGTGACCACCAACATCATTTACCCTCCTGCAGAGTTCCTCCCACAGGCCATATGGGATGAGGACCTCATCCTCCAAGCGGCTGTGCAGTGGCAGTCTGCTACGTGGCATACCTGGAAGACATAACGATGGAGACACGTTACAGTAACTCACAGACAAGTACAGCAGTACAGCTGAACATACATGTGCATCATATTTATTAAGATTACAAATACATCTTTGTAAATCTACATGACGCTAACACCACTGACATGTATAAGTCACACACATTTGACACCTACTGATGATGTGATGTTATCACCATATATGTATGTGTCATGTGATGACATTGCTCATACACCATGTGCATGTTGTCTTGACATGGGCATGTCTGTTTGCCTTTAGTGGTGTCTTTACCTATCAGCACATGCCTGGATGTGTTCACATTAATGTAATCGACCTTAATGCTGTGTATATGCCACATATATAGTCATACATAGCCATTAGGGACATGATCTGTGACCCTGTAGACTTGCAAGCATGTATGTGTTTTGCCATATACATCTACATGGCACTGTACAGCTGTGTAGCATCCTGCCATGTATTGCCTGTGTTGCACATGTGTAACACATGGGACAATAGCTAGCCTGATGGTATTTGCAGGGTTGGATATCAACTATAGCATGTATGGTCATAGTGATCTAGTAGGCTATATGCCCTGGGCAATTTATGAGCCCAGGCGGACAGGTTACCTAGCTGTAGGCAACAGACAGGTAAGTTTCAGTGGCCAGTTCGAGCAGTGCCACAGAACTGATACACATGGTTGCTGATATATCTGGCATGCGGTCATCACACCATGTCACAGGGAGGGGTGATGTGCAGCTTCACTGGACAGAGATGCATAGTATGGCAAGAGTATGTTAAGTGTATGGGACAGGGATCTGTCAGGCATGTTGTGATCCTTGTACTAGAAAGGTGGATGTCCATGATGTATGTGTTTATTTGGGATCAGGATGTGTTAAGTGTAGCATGTCCAACACCTCTAGGTTGGACATGGCTTTATTCAGGGTAGGCTGCATGCTGCATGCTACATAGTGCAGCTAGGGATTGTGAAGGGCAGAGTAGGCCATCTACACATGGGCAATAACCCTTAAAGGAAATATGTGATCAATTATGGGTCACATGGGTGTTGAGTATGGCTGAGCAGTTATCGCTATATTCCTGGATGGCACCCTTTCATGATTAGGGGTGCCACATACGACTACCTGTTTTTTGTGGTGACGTAACTATCAAAGGGAAGTACTGTCTAGCTGCATCCCATACACAGAGTTGCCATTATATTGACCACTGCTTAGAAGGTAGTTAATGGGTGCAGGGTTTGTAGCATAGGGGATGACAATGCAATACTTAGCTGTCAGATTGTGGCCATACATCACACACCACACATCTGACACACTAAGGCCCTTCTGTATGTTGAACGCAGCACACAATGAGTCAACTATTGCTCCTAGTTCATAGTCATTTGCAAACATCAATAGGCTGATGCCTTCTGTGTTAGTCTATGTGGTATAGATAACAAAGAGGGGAAGTACCAGGAATGACCCCTGTATTACTGTGGCTGGCACTGGTTTGATGTACTTGTATTTGTCAGACACCTTCTGTAGTGTGGGTTCTGCCAGCAGTTCAGTTGCCAACCACTCCTGTGACATAGGAATATACACCTAGTTTACTGAGTGTAGTTGGAACACAGTATGGGTGATGGTGTCCTATGAAGTGGCAATGTCATGATATGCACTGTGAATCAACCCTACTGTCATCTACATCTGTACCGAGTACATCAATTACGTTGATCATGGTTCATGGCTGTACAGACCAGACTCAGCAGGGTAGTTGTGCACTATGTCCCATTATCAATGGTGACTTCCCCTTTGTGGGGTGTGATAACTGTTGCTGTGCACCATTCGGTGTGTACACAGCCTGACATGGAGCTATGATTGAACATGATGTGTATGTAGATAGCTGAATGTTCTTAGATTTGTGTAGGACACACCCTGGGATGTTGACAGGTCCCATGAAAGCTGTGTGTATGGCTTTAGAGAGCGCAGCTTGTACCTGCATAGTCGTTAGTACAGGGGCCCTGTAGTGTACATGGATATATTACTAAGTGTACCTGTTGGGGTTGGGGGGAAGTGGGAGTGGGTTTAGGTTCTCCTAGACTCTATCTGGATGAATGGGTGCTATTTCTGTAGGTGCAGTACCTCCCTTGCCATAGTGCTGTGCAACACGGCAGGTCTTGTCGTTGCCATTACGATTAATGATGCAGCTATAGAATGCTCTGTGCTTGGCCTCATAATATGTGGCTGATTAGTTTCACAGTAGCTTTGTGTGGTTTTATATGGTGTATCTGCATCTTACTGAGGCTGACCATGGATCACCTACATTCATATGTGTTCACTCTTGCAACAGTTACTACCTTCTGTGGTACAGTTTAAAGCATGGTACCATCAGTTTGCCTACTTGTTTGTGTTGGGTTGACTCCTGGTTCTGTTTCAATGGCACAATCACTGCACATATGTGACTGCTTAAGGTTAATTTGTGTAGGATTCAGCATTTGCACATGCATTGTCCATCTGCATGGGTGCCATGGCACTCACCACTCTGCTCTTAGGAAACATAACACTGGGATTGGAGACTAACTATGTGTAGCATACTGTTAGCCCTGTTTGTGTGACTACTGTGATCCTGTTCAGTGGGGTCGATGGAATCCAACATGCATTGAGCACAGGTGTTGGTACATGAGGAGTCTTCCCAGTTCATAATGGAATAGTTGAGAGTAGTCATTATTATGGTTCTGTCTCAGACCTAATCTTCCCCATTACAGCACATTATGACAATTGGGAAGTCTGCGGCCTGGTGGGTGATCTGTCTCATGGTGCATTTTGAATTCCACTTTGGCACAAAGGTAGTTGCTCAGCATAATGCATCTGATGTTATGCAAGTGCAATTAGCGTAGGGATATGCATATCCTTCAGGAATATGGACACTCCTGCGGCCCGTGTGTTCCAATAAAGGATAATGGGCAAGAGGTGAGGTATGTGTTATAACATGATCATGCAGGTGTGCTCTCTGGAGCGTTGAAACATGTCTCAGCCACTGCACAGATATGTTCTCCATGTTAGGGATTGGCATATGTGTGTCCGTATAGTGTTTCTGACATGTATCATTGTGTAGTGAGACCTGCAGTTTATCCCTTGGCTGTCCCTGTAACAGCAGTGGACACTCACTTGAACCATGCATGATGAAGGCACTATAGGGGAAGCATGAGCCCTAGGCAGTATCCAGATTCCCAGGGGTGATAGGTGCAGGCCCTGTCTGGCAAAGCATCATGGTCTGTCAACCATGTTATCCCAGGACGACAGATACTGGATACCCTGTGACATGCACCACTACACTAGACAATTGTGGAATACAATCCTTTTGCCCCTGTACTGCAGTATCATTCTGGCCAATGGCAGAATGCTATCCAGGCCTTGGGACATACCTGCATGGGTACAAGACCTGACAGTTCCTACATGTGTTTCCATGCAGTGCAGGCTACTGCATCACAGGTCCTGCACAACAACATGGAATATGACAGAGCCATGTGTATAGTTCAAAGGGTGGTCTGAGTGTATGAGTATGTGGCTAATCATGGCAGACAGGCAGCTGACAGTATGTAAGCCCTTGTATAGGTTGGTGAGTACCATAGTGCTAGAGTTTGCATTCACAGATGAGTACTGTTGGACATGTTCCAGTCATGTGTTCAGAGGTGTGGCACAATTATGCAAACTATGTCATACAGTTTGTGTGTTTTGGTGTCTGTCTCTTCCTGCTTGGGAGGGTCACTTGTTTGGCCAGATACTTAGACGCATCTGTGAATGTGTGTGATGTCTGGTAGTGTGTGTGGAAGTCCTTACTGTGTTCTGGTAAGGGTATGTGTTGGCTGTGTTGATGAGCTGCCTGTGTTAACCTACACATCATGACTGTCCAGTCCAGTCATGGCTGTAGACTGGGCTGCCTTCCAGGTTACCCCTGTAGCTGCATCCCAAAGAATGTTTGGGGCATGGTGTTAGGTGGATCTGACAGTGTACATGGCATAGAGATTACATTCCCCCAGGATGGCCACATACACAAAACTGACATTAGGAAATACCAGTAGCTGACTAGTGGACATGCCTGTGTGAGCAGTCAGTACTACAAGTACCAAGTACTGTATTTAGTTTATGTATTGCCTATGAAGATGTTTTAGACAGTGTTGTTGTTTGTCTTTCGGCTTTTCCCGGTTAGGGGTCGCCATAGCGGAACTCCGGTCCGCTAATGATTGGCAGTAGATTTTAATGAACACCGAGGTGCCTGCTCGACGTCCAACCTTCAACGAAGGCACGCTCATTTACGCATGTCTTTCGAATGCCCATCCAACCGTGGGGAGGACATGCAGACTCCACACAGAAGGCACTCCCCACACTCCAACCGAGAATAGAACTGGAGAACCTCTTGCTGTGAGGCAACAACACTACCGCTGCACCACTATGGCTGTATATGTTTTAGACAGTGATGCTCATATATAAATAATTGTGTTATGGACGTGACAACACTGGCTATTACGGAAACATTGTAGCTACCTTTTAGCAGCAATCCTCCTCTGAGGAGCACATCACATCTTGTTAGTTGATTACAGATGATGCAGGTGTCTGCAGGTCTGTTTCCTTCTCTGGGTATATACTCACATATCCACCAGGACCATGAGCTCTGTTGGACACAGACACCCACTCTCCAAACAGAGTCATGTATCAATAGGCTCTGATGCCACTATCAACATGATCAGGATATATTCAGATAGTGTGAGCCATCATCTATGATGTGGCTATTACACATGGGCAGCTGTCTCCTACATCTTACACTCCTACTGCAGATGTTACACTGGAGTTAAAGATGATATGCAACCTGTTTCATTATCAGTGCTGTGCACTACCTTACATACAATATGTGCAGGCGGCTGTTAGGTTGGCAATGAGAGGTTGGGCTACACAAACCTGGTAGTTCAACCAGTGTGTCTGTATGCTCAATATCCACTCTATGTAGGTGTGCACATAGCCATTTGGCCCAGCCCTGTAACAAGGGTCACTACACATTTGCATAACATGTACACATGCACAGCTGCTATTGCTTGCAAACGATAGTAGAGAGGTGGATATTACATGTGTTATGTGCATGGATAGTTACCTGGTTCTTCCAATTATCTTTGCTATCATGCTGCTAACCTGTCAGATGAATACTAATGCTATGTATTTTGTCATTGAGTACTGTAATTGCCAATAGACATAACTACTGTTTGCATAACATAGCAGAACTGCTATGTAGAATAGAATACAGATCTGCCTAGAATACTGTTCATTACACATTTATTGGCACAATATACTGCAATGCACACCATATTTGCATGGTAACCCACCTATAACATGTTCATCTTACTTATACACCTATTCATATGTCGACTGTTACAATATATCGACATATACTATCCCCTGTTATAGTACATACTTGTCGGACCAATCCTGACATTGAAAGTGGCTGGAAACGAATTGGTGGATTCCAAGCCCATATCATCCCTTGTGGTGTATGTGGAGTGTGCCATGTGACCTGCAGCAGTACACACATAGAATACTACAAGCATTACTACTGCTCAACAATACAATGCTACAAGATAGCTATTTCTACTATATGCATTGATTACACTGTAATTCTTACAGTACAGGTACTACATACACAGCAAACTACATGTTGTACATACCGTCTTAGTAAGCAGAGGTGTTATTAACTAGTGTAATACTCGTTTTTGGTTCAGATTTCAGTGTTTTGTACTGTCCTACAGGTAGATACAGATGGTTTGAATGTGTGACAAGGCAACCTTTTATAGTTACAGATCAGTAACATGTGCTATCCCGATGACCAATTGGTGTTCCTAAGTAGCTAATTGCATGCACATCAGCTGCACTGCTACTGGCTTAGCCAATACCATGGCTACAGTGGAGTATAATAGAGTACTCCACTTTGGCATTGTCCCTTTGCCTTACTTGTGAGGAAGACAGCGTGGAAGTTTTGTTTGGAATCTATTGCAACAGCTGTATGGAGATGAACAGTAATATATTGTGCGTAATGCCTAGAGGAGTTGGTCTAAATTCTAAATGTGAGTACTGCTATTATATTTCTGAACATTGCTACTTGTTCAGGGTTTGTCTGTACCTAATACTTCTGCATATGTTTCAGTCTGGCCAGGTTGTTTGACCAGCTCAAGGCTGCATAGCTATGCATATAATGTTAGGGGGTTTACAGGTTGCTTACTAGACATATTTAGTTTGGTGTTACTGTGTATCATACTGTGCTAATAATCAGTACTCAGTTAAACTTCCTGGTGTACGAACCTTTCAACCCTCCGAAACGGGATTAGTTCATACAAACTCTGTTACATCAGCAGCTGTTCAATTGTATAACGGCAACTATTTCACATAGGGCCATGTTAGTGTGTCTGTGCCCAGGTATGTTAAGGTTTCAGCAGATGTTGTACAGTAGTTGCATAATTGGTTATGGTATGACAGTATGTATTGATGTAATTATTTTGGTTGTGGGGTAGATGTTGGTGGGTGTACATAGCACATGCAGGTGTGTAGGAACCCCTTTTATATGTCTATATGTGTGTGGGTGTTCTTTCCCTATGTGAACACCTATCTCTTAGTGGACTAATACTATGGTAATTGCAGGCTGATTCATTAAGGTACAATTAAATGCTTCCTGTATAGCATGCATGTACTGTTAGTCCTTGAATCCATTTGGCAATACATCGGAATGTAATAAAGACAAAATGAATTCTGTATGTGTAATTCTGTCATGGATATTTGCAGTCATTGCAGTTCTGCTGGTGACTGTGTCTATAGAACATATTTGTAATAGTGTATTGGCATATACTCTTCATATGTTATGTTCATATTGTTTAGGGGGGGGGTGGAATGTGTGATTGCTATGGTCCATGTTATACTCAGATATGACCACTTTGGATGCTGTCTACAGACATGTATGTATGTGTATCTATATATATATATATATATATATATATATATATATATATATATATATATATATATATATATATATATATGTGTGTGTGTGTGTGTTTATATATATATATGTATATATATATATATAGCTATATATGAACATACACCTTTAATTCGGTACATGGCGGGTTGTCCTATTTTAACACATTCCTCCCTTTTGTGTTTTAACCTGTCTGCATGCACAACTGGGATAGGTACAACCCAGGTAGCTTACTGAGGATGGAGTACATGGTTGCGAGTTCTACTCCTGGAAGGTGTTATTATTTTACCTCTCAGAGTAGGCACTGGTAGGGAAAGTGTGAATAATGCACATTTACATGGTTGTGAGCAGGTTTGCCTGTGGTCTGCGGGATGTTAAGCAAAGGTCAAAGGTGTTTAGAATATACATTGTACTACAGACATTTTTCAATACTGAAAATAAATGTGGCAGTCAGTTGGTGTACATATGTCTGATACATGTTAATGTTCGTATGTTTGTGAAAGTAGGTGTTGCAATGTGACATGACAGGGTGTATTATGAATGAGAAAGGTTCTTGCTTTGTGTCCTTTTTATATTGTTTCCATACTCCATGTATACCCCTCCAGTTCACTTATTGGACATCTGATCCAGGCCCTCCTTGGTGCATGATTGCATTACCCATCATTCCTCCCCCACCCCAATCTTCACATACACAACAACCACCCCTTCTATGGTGAATTAGGTTAATATTAATAGTTATAATACCAGAGCTGCATGTGTTTTGTGTACACTCCAATTCCTTTGGAGTGCTTCTGTGTCACGAAGTGTGTTCATAGATGTTTATATATATGGCTATTGATGTAACTGTATATATATATATATATATATATATATATATATATGCAGACATCGCTGACATATATATATATATATATATATATATATAAATATATATATATTTCGTATTAGTTTGTAACAGTAATACATCTGTAGATTGGAATGTGTTGGTTCACAAACTACAGTACATTACAATGTACTGTACATATGTACACAAAGTCACTGTCCCATTTGTGATCATTACAGTGAAATGCAGATGGTATAAGGTGTAGTCTGAAGTGCATGAAACATGTGTACACCTAGGATGGCTTAGTGGTAGTCCCATGACTATAGTGTGCATGGTCCAGGGTTCGACACCTATGATGCTTTACGAATGTTTTTTACTGCAGAATAAGGCTCATTTAAGCAGTTGTAAGCATGTTTAAAAGTCTTTGTGTGACATTATAGCAGCAGTTAAACACAGTTAAACAAGCTTTGTAACGTATAACCTGTGCGCGCAAACACGGCCACATCCGCTAACTACTCCGGATATATACATGTCAGTGACGTAACATCTCACTATGTGCTGAAATAACATTACATTCTCTGTTGACTGTACTCTCCTGCACACATGGGTTTATATGGGTGATTCAAATGTTTATTATACAGACGATTACTACCTGTATGTGCAAGCTGTGGTTAAGGTATACTTTTTCACATGATAAACATCCCTGCCTTTATCGGGATTGTAACCTCGAATGCACAGATACTATGCAGATGCTGTAACCATTACACTGTTGACATTAATGTTGCTTCCACCTATTTCCTATTTAGATGATTTCTATGTGTAAGCTAGGGTAAGCAAATGGCGGGTGCCCCCAAACTCACTGAGCTTCACGTACTCTTGAAATAACAACATACAACAAATGTACTGTGAGACAATACATTACATTCCTAACTACATTAGGCATAACTCCTCACTGACACACTTCAATGGAAAACTTGTTCTGTGAATGGGTAACAGACTATACACCCCTGGGATCATGTGTTCCAGAGCTATACAGCCAGGGGGTGGGGGAGCCAGTCCAGTTTGATAGCTGCAAGACCTGTTGAGGGAATTCAATGGTGTTGAATTGCCACATTAACATACCCTCTTTAGATCACTAAGTGCCCCTATCACCCTCCACAACCCCAGTCTTCAACAGCTTCCAGCAACTCTGCCTGGAATTGCTTCATTGTCTATGCTTGACAGAGGCTCAGTTACTTCATCAATGGTGCAGGGAAGGCCAACACACTGTTGCTATGCTTCTAATTGCCCTTGGGCAGATAGGTAGTAGGCTATCTGTGAAACTCTAACCTCTAACGTGCAGGCCATCACAGCCATAATATGTGAATAAACAGACCTTCAGATTACAATATACAGTGTGAACGCACCATGTAGTCAGGAAACATATGAGTACAACAAGAACATACAGAAAATTGATACTTAGTCACTCCAAAAGCCTATCTTGGAAGCTAGAAGACTTGTATAAGTTTAAGGCTTTCTATTGCTTACCAGTAGGTTACCTAAGGGTGACATGAAAAACAAGCACAGATGGGGAACATGCATGCAATGCTACCATACCGGCCTATGTGTCGGCCTTACGCTTTGGAATACTGGCCAAGGCTATTGGCGCCCCCATGGTGCCTTATTTAGGAGAGTCTCGAAGGTGAATACCAGCTCCGTAAACAGCACAATAGCAGATTCAATGAGAATTATGCTGCTCAACACCAGGGGTTGTGATCACAACATGCATGCACTCACAGCACTCCTCAGGATGGACAACATCAACATCTGTGCATTAACTGAAATCTGTCTTAAGGCTCCTGAGAGCACACCAGGACTACCAGACTACAACCCATACCATACATTTCAGCCACAGAACATGGACTGACAGACATGGAAGGGCTGTATCCATATTCATCAGGGATACCTACACCTCCAGGTTAGTGGGGCAGCATGATACCTCTGTGATCATCCATGTGCAGCTAACATCAGCCAGAACTGCAATGTGGAATGTGGCCTGCTACGGATCACCCTCCATGACCCAGGACCTCCACCCCACCTACCTGGAGACAGTAGAGAACACAACAGTCCTAACACACACCCTGGCACTGGTCGATGTCAACTACCATACCATTAACTGGGAAATGTACTCCAGTACTCACTTCCAGGACCAGCGCTTCCTGGAATGTATCACCTCATTTGCCCTGTATCAGGTGGTAACCTCCCTAATGTGGGGTGGAAACTACTAGATGTGGTCATCACAAACATGGGCAACAGGTGCACCACAGCGGAGGTTAACCGGTCACTGGTTAGATCTGACCATGAACTATTCACTGTTTCCACACTCTAGCATCTCCCCCACCCATGGATACCACAGTGTATACCTTTCCTACAGCTAAATGTACACTAGTAGTGACAGGGGTGGGGGGTTTCACTGCCCCCATGCTAAGGGGAAACACTGCTCAAGATACAGACAGATTTACAAATGCAGTCTATAAGCACCTACATGGACGTATGGATCATGCCATCACTGGTAAACCAAGACTCAGTCCTCCTAGACAAGGACACCGGTCTGGTGGACATCTGCAATAAACAGGCTATACTACAGAAGTAGGACAGTCTTCCAGACACACAGCAAATCCCACAAAGGGCAGACATCCATGACCACTATTAGTATAATACATAGGTCCCTCATGACATCATCCAAGGCTAACATCAGCAGAATACGCAAGGATTTGAAAGATAACCACAAAGACTTCTTTGGCTATGTCAAGGATCTATGTGGTGACACACAGATTTGCACTGTGCCGCTGAAATATAACAAAAAATATGCTGACCCTACTGATATCACCAACATCCTTGCAGATACATTAGGTACATACTTCACCCCCAAATGAGCCCACAACACTACCCGAAAGGTACAGTATCCCAACCATCAGAGACACACAAGTGGAAATGGCCCTCTCTAACAGCAGAACACAGCATCAATGGAGGCAGATGTTGTCCCAGACTGCATCTTGCAGACTGTACAAGACAACCTGCCCCTCACCTAATTAGGCATTCCTACCTCAGACTATCCACAGGCTACATGCCCATACAATGGCAACTGGCAATGGTTATTCCACTCTATCAAAGTGAAATCACAACTGACCATGGTAACTACCACCCCATAACCCTGACTAGCCTGGTCTGCAATGTTATGGTTCACATCCTCATGGCACTCATTAACAATGACATTGGTAACCTTCGAATATGTGACCCAACCCAGGTCAGCTTGGTTGAGTGCAGTTCATGCCTACTGAACATGTGTGACATCTTACATACAGCCACCAAGACGTTAGATGATGGGGGAGGTGGTTCACACATACTACCTGGACCTCACCAAGGCTTTTGACACCATGCCTCACTCAGGTATTATTGATAAACACACCAGCCTGTACATTCACCTATACATCACAGATTGGGTTGCCAACGGGCTTACACACAGAACCCACATGGTATGACTAGTGGTCTCCAGGTCCAACTCTTGAACAGTCACGACTGGTTCCCCACAGGACTCAGTCCTGGGAGCCCTACTGTTTGGCACATACATCTCAGATGTACAGGCAAACACAGGTGGACTACAGCAGACCATGTTTGGCAATGACTGCAAACTGGGAGCCATGATTGATAGTCCATCTGACACGGACATCCCTCAAGGGGCCTCACAGAGAATGTCACAGGGTGCCAACAACATGGCCTCCAGCCAAGTGCCACTAACTGCATGGTCATTCCATTGTGGAATTGGCACCCACATATTAACACATGAGTGGCAGCCACTTTAATGCAGATGAGGTAATGGGGTATCTGGGGACTAAGGTAGATAGTGATCTCCAGTTTGACAATCATATCTTCACAGTAGTTAGGACATCCTTCTATGTAGGCCATCTGATAACTAAAGGATTCCCATCTAGACACACTGGGGTTATAGTGCCCCTTTACTCATCACTCATCAGTCCCATCATAGCGTATAATAAGCCATGTGGTTGTACCTCAGAGGACACATCCAACAGCCGGGGGGGGGGGGGGGTCCACGAATGTACCTCACCAAGGGGAATACTGGCCTCCAACATATGGCCTATGCACCCGGACTGAATAAACTCCTGCTTTACTCAGTGGCATCTCATTTACCCAGAGATGATCTCCACTGGCCAACACAGCCATGTCAAACTCAGGCTTGATGGATATGCTTCACCTATGAGAATCCATGTCACAGTGAGCCACACACTGTAGTGAGTTGACCTTGCCCCAACAATAACCGGAAGATGCTGGAGGACAGCTTCCTGTCACAGACACTTCCCATACTTTGGAACAACATCCCTAACTACATTATACAGAGCCCCTCACTAACACTCTGCAAGAGAAACCTTGAAGGGTGAATGGGGAACAGTAGATGCACTCCAGGGATCCCGCCATTGGCTCTGCTCCACAGAGGGATGGTTAATGAATCAATGGGGTGGCAAAAACTGACACATTTTGGCTGGCCTTATAAATGGCCTCTGGCAGTTGGCCAAGTACCTACCTGTGAATCTATACATACAGTATCTGCATATGCTGATAGCTTAATTTACTGTTCAGGTGTTGACTTACCTTGTGCTAATGGCTGTTGTGTGTGCAATAGTTGAGGGCTGCTTTTGTTGGATGCACACAGTAGACTGCCTATACATGGCAATTTACAGGTAGTCTTGTGTGTGTGCCATCCATTTTAACTGTGTGTGCAGGTGATGAAAGGTGTCAGTCCCTAGGTGCCTACACTGTCAGTGTGTGTGCTATACGTTCCCTCTTTGCCAAGGTATGGGCATACTGGGCATGCCTCCATCTGCCTTCTGGAGCTGGCTCAGGATGTTTGTGGTCTGAGTATCTCTGTGCCTGTGGGCACATGTGCCTGGAGAGTACTGCAAGGCTCCACCAGATATGTCCAAGCAATGGAACTATGATTTCAGCATCCCAAACACACGCTCTATGATGATTCTGGTTTCTGCATGTGCCTCATTATGGCATTCCTGCATGGGTGTCTGTGCATTTCTGATGGAAGTCATCATCCACGGTTCCAGTGCATGGCCAGCATCCTCCACCATGTGGCTATTTAGGATGTCCCCCCTGGCAAATAACCGATACAGCTGTGAGGCATGCCAGATGTGGGAGTCGTGATAGCTTCCAGGACTGCCAGCACACACATCCATGATAATGCCCCGGGCATTGCACATGACCTGGCAGTTGATGGAGGGGTATCCCTTGTGGTTTATGTACCGCCTACCCTGCTCACTGGGTGGTGACTTGATGTGTATGTGCATGCAGTCTATTGCACCCAGTACCTCCGGGTATTCTGCCACATGGTGGAAGAGATGCATATTGTTGGCCAACTCCTGCATTCGGGGGAAGTATATTTGCTCATTGGCATGTGGTAACATGACATCCAGGAACTGGTGTAGTACCCTGGATGCTGATGCCTGTGAGATACCCATGATATCCCCAGTTGGTCTTTGAAAGGTACCTGTAGCTAGTATTCTCAGGCTTACCCATACCTTCATATCCACTGGGATGGGTTCCCCTCTGTTTGTTCTGGCTCTGAGGTGTGGCCGGCACAGCTCCACAAGTTGCTGTAGGGTGTCCCTGTCCACCCTGTAATGCTCTACTATCTCCAGATCATGTAGCCCCTGGTAGGTTACCCTAGGTATGAACACTCTTCTCTGGTGCCTGCGGTGGTCGTGTGCATCATCCTCTACACCACCTTCAGTCTCCAACACATGCTGGTAGATCAAAGCTATGGCAGCCCCTAACATGTACATAATAAAACTTCCCCGTCTGTATACACCACTGGTGCAGAGTGTATGGGAATACACAAATGTGTGTGAGGTGCTTTCACACTTTATAGTATTGTGCTATGGATGCTGCTGATGTAAGTGGGTGTGTATGAGCTATTCCAGCTGCTGCATGTCTTAATTATGGGTTTTGCAATGTGTACTGTGAGTGTGGGGCCTTTACTGTGGAGATCTACTTACCTGCCTTGATTAATCTGTTGCCCTTTAATTCACTTTTAGACCTGTATCCCCTCCCATTATCAGTCATGCATCCACCTGCCATCTTTTTTGTTTTGTACTTTCCCTACCCAGTCATGGCAAAATGTGCCTTGTAGCTGATATACTGCATATCGCCTTTGTTCTGCTTTGACACTTTGCTGTTTTCTTTGCAGTACAGCCCCTCCCCTTCCCTGTTCTGCAGGTAGCTGCTTGCAGCCTTGTTAGCTGTTGTCAATGGCCCACTGTAGGCTCCTAGGTGTTAATTAGTCATTTGTACTCCAATTTCACTGCTGCAGCATTTCCTTATTTCTTTCCTATATCCTTCCTGTTTCAGCTGCAGTGCGCGCCACGCATACCCGTTTACCGGATTTACGAGCATTTTCATCTCCGTTTACATGCATAGTTGGTTACCTTGTGTACTCTCAGCTAAGCATAGCTATGGGCAATTCAACACACCCCTATCCTGCAGCTTTGCCTAGCTAGGGGCAGACCAGTTTAGCAATGCTCCAATGTGCTTACAGCAATGGTGACACACCCCTCTCTTGATGTCATCTTTATCTGAAGAGCTCACCTCGGTGTTATAATGCTATGCTGTGAGGTGCATCCTTACACCAGCGGGGAATCTGTGATTCACTATTACTCCTCTCATTTGCATGGCATTGCCTACTAATTTTTAGCTACTGCACATAACACTGTCACTGCCCCTTAGCAACCCTTGCGCCATGTGTATGTTGCAGCATGCCTGCCATTGACTATTATTGGGAAATCATGATATGTGTTTCATTGCGGTTTTATTCTATATTTTTATATATTTCTTGTGATCCCCTTTGCGCACCGCTGCCCTGCGCTTCCATGTCATGATAGTGCGACTATATATATAGATTAAATGTTAATTTTATATTTTGTACATGTTTTTTATGCCAATGGCATAGCAACCATCTATCTTAATAATATCACTTCATCAAAACCTATCTAAAAATATAACATAAATATTCCTTAAATATCAATAGTAATATACACACAAATATACAAAACACTTAAAAACTTTATTTATAAATACTCATTTAAAAATTTTGCTTAAAAATAATGTTGAATTCATATGTTGTTAGCCCTTTCCGTTAACATAAATGACAGGGAAACATGATCATTTAAACCTGGTGAAAACATAGAAGCCAATCTGAATTGCCATTGGCTTTCTTTCTTTTTGAGGGTGTTTTTCCCCCTGGGATTTATTTGTACTACATCCAGGATACCAAAGACAAATTTTTCAAAATTGTCGCAAATGATTGCATGTTTATAAAGAGCGTTTGTAGACTTCTTATTTTTTATATCATTTAGATGTTCATATATTCTGTTCTTTAACATACGCTCCGTCTTACCTACATAAAAATGTCCACTAGTGTGGCACATGGCTAAATACACCACTCCCCTGGTGTTACAATTACCCTTCTTAAAATAAACCCTAATTTTCATGTTATTGTTTAAAACCAGACTTGATTCCCTATTAATATAAGGGCAATAGGGGCACGTACCACACAGTTTCGTCCCTTGTGTAACTGGAACATCTTTATTTAACTTGTGTTCTAACAACTGTTTAACATTATATCCCACCTTGTTAATAAATCTGGGTTTATTACCCACTCTTTGAAAAATATCTTCATTTGTTCTAAATATACTCCAATTTCTTTCAAAAGCCTGTTGGATCATAGCAGTTCTAGCATTATACTGTAACACACACGCTTTCCTAAAATTCTGGGAGGTATCTTGTTCACCTTCATTTGTACTATTACTTAATATTTCTTAAGGGGTACCTAAAAGGGGTTTATATTTGTTCCCCCATTCAGAATATATTGCTTGAAAAATACTATCTAATAAATCTACGGGGTAGCCGCTTTCAATAAACATACCAGAAAGAAACTGAAATTCACTATATAAATCCTCCTTATTTGATATCATCCGTGCTATTCTAATAGCTTGTCCTCTAACAATACTAATCTTCTGTCTTAACGGATGATCACTTTCAACGTGTAGATAGGCATTGCAAAAAGTCTTTTTTCTATATATTTGCGATTTAAATTTTCCTTCTTCTTTGGATATATATGTATCCAAAAAACTAATAGCCTGCCTATCATACTGAAAAGTGAAACTCAAAAAATCAGTACTAGAATTTAAATAATCCATAAATATAGGAATCTAATTTTCCAGACTCCCCCCCATAAAATAAAAATGTCGTCCAAGTATCTAAGATACAATTTAATATCTGGCCAGTATGTACTACCCATGACATGTACAATTTCCCAACCCAGTAGAACCAAATTGGAATACACCGGTGAGCAAGTTGCTCCCATCGGGACACCTTTTATCTGCTGATAGAATTCCCCCTCAAACCATAAAAAATTATTATCCAAAACTATACCCATAAGTTCACATATCAATTTTACCATATCATTCTCCAACTCAGAAAATTGAAAAAGTACCTCCTCAAATAATACCATACCCTCCACTTTGGGAATACTTGTAAAAAGATCCTTGATAGCAACTGTTAATAATATAATGTTTTCATCATATAGTTCTGATTTAATACTTTTCAAAAACTCCCATGAATCCTTCAAAAGATGTGGTACTTTATTAACTATATGTTGTACGTGGGAATCAATGAACACTGTTAATGGATGAATTTTTGACCCCCTTGCTGCTACAATAGGTCTAAAAGGTGGTTTATCAATACTTTTATGCAGCTTTGGGATACCACAGAAAACAGGGACTACTGGATTTTTTCTATACAAGAAGTCATATGTTTCCCTATTAATCCTACCATCCAAGACATATTCTTCTAAATAACTATCAATCCTAGAATATGATATGTTAATCTGATTTTTCGATGTTCCTATATAGGTATAATCATCAAATAATAAATTCAACATCTCATTTGAATAATCCATGCTACGAAATATAACAATACCACCCCCCTTTATCAGGGACCATGATACGTATATTTTTATCACTTCTCAAATCATTTAATAAATCATATTCACCCTTAGTTAAGTTCCACCTAACCATATTTTTTTGTTGTTTAAATGCACTGTAAATATCCTCCATAACAAGTCTCTCATAAGTTTCAACCAATGGGTGCAGTGGCGAATTGTATATACTCTTCTTCTTAGGCATATTATATACGTTTGGACATGCTGAATCATTCTTTTCCAATGGTTCCAAACTAATTTCTAAATTTAAGTTTCTAGTGTAGAATTTCAAAGCCACAATGTCCACTAAATCCCCCTTAGTTGATGGAATAAATTTAACACCTTTGGAAAATAATCTAAAATAATCATCTGAAATAATCCTATCTGAGTAATTATATATAGTAAAACCATTCTTTTGATGAATAATAGTGTCACTAACTGTAGTAGAAACATCCAAAACTGCCCCATCTAGTAACAATTCTTCTTGTGGAAATAATAATTCTTTTTGTGTGGATAATAATTCCTGTTGTATTCCCCCTCTTTCGTATAGTACTGTGCCAATCTCTCCGAGCGCCTGACTGTTGGAAAATCCTCATTGTCATGGTATTCCACTACCACCTCCCCATTGTCCCACTCTGAATTACTTCTCACAACTTCTCTATAAGTTGGTGATTTATAACCATGATAGTACCCATTTTCCATATAACCAGTGGACTGGTGTACCATTCCCTTTTTCTTATTGGAATGTTCACCATAATTGTCAATTTTATTAATATACACCTGTTTATTCTGGTAACTTTTTTGGTCTCGATCCAATTTACGTTTTTTCTTTTGAAAAATATTGTAACATCTATTGTCTACTCTATCCAACATTTTAAAATATAAAGTACTAAAATGTGAAAATAATAAATCACTTTTAATTTTCTTATCTAAGTTTTGAACTTCATTCAATATTTGTTCGCTTTGTATCTCATAATAATGTAAAGTTTTTGTAATAAGACCCAGGCCTATTTCATCAAAATATTGTATGTAATCAGACATAACTTCATCCGTATAAACAATACCAAAAGGAAACTTGTAAATTCTCAATCCTTGTGGCACAATTTTTAGATGAATACAATGTTTAAAATAAGCAATGTCAATTTCAGTAGTTTTATACTTAAATAATCTTTTTTCTAACATATATATCATATCCTTTAATGAAGCATCATATTTTTCTTTTTCCCTTGTTTTGATGTTGAAAACCTCTTCATGTAAATTTTCAGTATGCGAAAAGGTAAATTGTTTAGAAAAAATCTTATCAAATCTACTTTTAGCATCCTGCTGAGTAGCAGAAACATTGTTCCCCAAACGTTCTCCCAATTAGTCAGTATTTGTTTCCGTTCTATTATAAACAAGGGGTAAGTTATTGAAAACAGTACCTTGCTTGGGACAAACCACTTGGTCCATGGTATTAACGTTAGTATTATCCGAAACAGCCAAAATGGGTGAAATGTTTATAGCAGTCAAACTCTTGCCATTATTCCCTGGTTCCATAAAAACATTGACAGGGCTCCTGTTTTGTGTAGTAGAAACCCCACCACCACCGACATGGCCCGTAGAGACACCGGAAACCAAACCGGAACTAGAGAAATTTGGCGGGTTATTCAAATTAGCCACCGTACTTGCTCCATAACCATTGTACCCAGGAGGCACAAAAATCGTCCGTTCACCAATAAAGGAATGACCAGCAGCGATACCACTCTCCTTTTGAGTTAGTAAATCCAACAACTTGGAGAGCTCACCCTTTAAGTTAGACACTTCACCACGTAACTGTCTAATCTCCGCTCCGGTATCCTTGGCAAGGATGGTGCTAGATAAATTCAAGTCCCCAGAAATATCCATAGCCAGAACTCGGATATAAAATCAACTAAAACAAATAAAAAACTGATAACCATAAACGAAAACAACAAATATCGAATTCTGCTAGGAAATCCAAGGCATGTCAACCATGTAAACCATTAAAAAACTTTTTTATTAACCATTTTAGCGCTTTCATCTCTAATATGAGACTTCATCAGAAACAAACAAATCCCATTAATGAACATTTAAATACTACTTTGAATTGTGACATCACACGATCAATCATGGATTTAAAGCTATATATGCCCAAGCAAAAAATATTCATTAAACACACCGATGATTTTGTATATTTGTGTGCATATTACTATTAATATTTAAGGAATATTTATGTTATATTTTTTAGATAGGTTTTGATGAAGTGATATTATTAAGATAGAAGGTTGCTATATAATTTATTTATTCATATTAGATTAGGACCCGATGGCCTTATTAGTTTAAAATGTTTAAAATGTGTAATAAAATGTATGAAATTTCATAGTATAAAATAATGTATATTTTGTTTTCATATATGTATTTGTTTATACAATATATTCATTCATCAGTGTGTTTAATGAATATTTTTTGCTTGGGCATATATAGCTTTAAATCCATGATTGATCGTGTAATGTCACAATTCAAAGTAGTATTTAAATGTTTATTAATGGGATTTGTTTGTTTCTGATGAAGTCTCATATTAGAGATGAAAGCACTAAAATGGTTAATAAAAAAGTTTTTTAATGGTTTACATGGTTGATGTGCCTTGGATTTCCTAGCAGAATTCGATATTTGTTGTTTTCGTTTATGGTTATCAGTTTTTTATTTGTTTTAGACAAATGAATTAGACCATACTATTATTAAAGGAACAGCCATGGGGGGTATGCCAAATAACAGTTGTAGATATAGACAGGGGCTACATTCAGCAGATGCATATGCCAATAGGTATGTACAGTGTAAGCCATTCACCCCTGATGCTGACAGTTGGGATCACCTTGATAACTGCCAGAGATATGGCCCTACCATAGCACATTGGGGGGAACATGTGTGTTTGTCTATATCTGCTATACTCACTACCATAGGCCAAGAGATAGATTAGACAAGTCAGTACAGTATTCTAACAGTGGTAGACAAGTTGTCTTGATACTGTGGGGTACCTAGTATCCAGTGCCTTCTAAAAAACATGAAATACAAGGAGGCTCATATATTTCTGCTGCTAATGTTTTATAATGTAAATTCCAATGGAAGAGAGATTAGATAGACTGAAATAGGTTGCCACACACACTTTTAGAGTAACACGTGACTCCCCAAACAGCCTAGAGAGCTGACAGATCCAAATCATGCTGTTATTCTTCCTAATGTTGGTAGTTTGATGCAGAAATTTAAAACTGTGTGACAGTGCAGCTCTAAGATGATGCCAGTTTTTCTCTACTTATTAGGCACACAGGGAAATTAGGCCAGGAGGAATAGCTATCTATGAATTGCTATATTTTGCTGCTGCACACCTGTGGCACAAGGTGCATCCTACTGCCTATGTTCACCTCTAAAATTTTGTGACTGCAAGTTCATGTTGCAGACTTGCATGGGTGCACATTATACAACTTTGTTGGGAGCAAGTTGTAGAAATTGCACTGTAGCATGATTCACCTGTGAAAGTGGCACTATTTCAGGGGAGGTTCAGGAAAATAGCAGATCCTGCTAGTGCCTACTGGACAGCACCTGCATGGTGAGTGAAAGATACCAAAATTATGCTTATCTCCTTTGAGGCTATTTCATGGACCCCCTAGTGGTCCCCTATGATGGTGCATTTAAGAATTCAATACCCAGTATGACCTGGCTGAGGCAATGTCCTCAGCACCAAGCATCTCCAGGAAGTGGGAGTGGCGCAGGCATCATTGGATAACCTATGGTGCAGGAACCCTGATGACCTTTGTGTACAGGAAGTTAAGGTTAGTAATGGTAAAGTAAGCATATTTTTATATTTTCTCTTTTATCCTTTTTAGGCTTGAAACTGTTATTGCTACTGGCAAACACTGGTAAAGGTCATCATAGGAATTAGGTCTGCTACTGTCAGGATCTTCCACTTCTGGTGGAGATGTTACTGGTGGAACTGCATGTACTATGCTTACTGGAGTTCATGTGAGTTTCTGGAAGACCATGCTTAGGGGTAAGATTATGCTGCAACATGTTGCACAGACTGTACATTACCTAGTATGCTCCATGTATACCTGTGCCATATTCTGCTTCCATATATTAATATATGTGTAGAGGGATACATACTGTCTGTTGTCTGTCACACACTAATAAGATACATTTATGGGATTACATCATTTATTCTAGTATCTTACCTTAAGGTTATCATGATTTTCTGATGCGCCCATTCATTTTCAGCATGAGCAGAGTGTAATGTAAACTGCATTGCCTTCTTTATGAGGCAGGAGAGGTTTGCAGTCAGCCACATTAAGTTTCCATGTACAGGCTTTAAGTCAATCAGTCATGTTGAATTCCTCTCACAAGAGATGACATGTCAGATAAATATATTCAGTCCAATATCCGGCTAAATCCCTTTGTGGTTGTCTTTCCATTTTGTCTCCTTGATATAGATCCAGATGATAGATTTGTTAGAAGGCATCCTGGCATACTCTGCTCCTGCTGATAATGTGACTGAGGGACTAGTGTGTGATAAGGCCTGGGCTGCCTTACCAGAGGGGGATTCTGGTCCCTCCTTGCCAAGTAGTCTACCTGTGTTGTCCAAGATAGAGCAGCCGCAGATGGAGCATGGTGGGAAGGAACTGGTGGAGAGAGCAGTAGGCAGGTATGTAGCCTAAATGGAGAGCCTGCTGGAGTGAATTGTAGATTCAATCGAATGGCCAGCCCATACCATCTGGCCACCAGGTGTGGGTTCAGTCCACACCACCCACCACCCTGATCCATCACATGAGGATGGATAACTGCAATGACCCTCATTATGTTAGAACCGGAGATGAAACACCAGCTACTCATACCCAGCTCTATTCCCAGTAATATAAGATACCATCCTTTTGTGTCCACCCAAATCCTAAGCTCTGTCCAACCCTCCCCATCACCATTTGTCCACTTTCTGTTTGTCTCTGGCCATCCCATTTCTCATTCTAGTGTCTGCATTTCTACTGCAGCTTGTCTCTGCAAGTCTGTGTTTGTCTGTCTGTCTGCCCCTGCAGACTATCCTAACACCTTACTACCCCGCTTTCCCCTGTACCATTTTTCTTCTCTTCTGTCCATATCAGAAGGTAGAACACTATCCCCACGCAAACCATAAAAAAAAAAAAAATAAAAAAAAATAAAGACTTGCCCCCCCCCCCCCCCACACACACACACACATCTTAGATACTTCTAGAGGTTGTCCTTTTGTGTAACCCTCTGCTTGCTCTTCCTCTTTTTCTAAATTTCTATGTGCCACTTTCCTTTCCATTTATGGCTACTTAGCCATATGCGGCTGTTGATGCCATCTTGTTGAGGGATGTGGTAACACGCACAGCATAGCTGCTATAAGCGTTGCTTTATACTGAGATATACTGATCTGTACTCACTTTGTCTGTTCACAACATATCTGACAAGGAAGCATGCAGCTACTCTATGTATTTCACTGCATGTGCACAACTTCACTGCATGGATAAGCTCAGCTAACTGTAAGCACTACATTATTTATATGGATATTCAGTATCTCTCTCTTCCGTTGAGCAAGGTTTGTGTTAATGTGCAATGTATCTCCATTACTCAGCCAATCACACATGTATGCATCTGACCTCAAAAACAATTTATCATTGCTGTTCATTCTGTCTACTTTTGAAAGTTATTGCATTCATCACAGTGAAACTTTATAATATGTGAAACCTTTAAGTCCACCTGGGGCCACTGCATTATATTTTAGTATAATGAAGCCTTTTTCTTTAATAATAGATCTTGTTTTATTGATGCCCTGTTCTCCTGTTTTCTCTTGTAAAAGTGAATGTGTGGAATGTCTTTCAATCCCTTTGGTACTCTTCATTTATATATTTCACTGCAGAGTGGCTCAAGTGATTATATAATATAGCCCTGACATTCTCCTGAACTTTTTAGTTCTAATGCCTTGCAGTCTGTCCAAAATAAACAGTTACTTTTGTACCCTTGTGAATAAACAACCCCATATGACTCATTAAAAATGGTTTATTTAAAACTATTATTATTCACCTACATCTTGTTTTGTATTTGCATACACTTCTACACACTGTAGCTCTTAAAACACAAGACAACAGATGGCAATGGAGCTGGATTTCATGAAATATTAGCCTGTGATTTTTTTGCAATGAAATCTACTCCATTTTAGTCACTCATTTCAAAGTATAGGATCGATAAAAATGCTATTTGCAGAGTCTGTTCTGTCACATCTACCTCCTCATAGCTACCAAATTCTGTGAAACAAAAGGAATTTTCTATACTGTCAATTTCTTCTTCTTCTGCACTATAGCCTTTGAATGAGTAAATTATTTTCAGAAAGCAGTATAATTGAAAGATGTCACGCCTATTGTGGCCCCAGATGAACTTCACTTTTCTAGACTAAGATCATCAAGTCTGATGAAAACAAGAAAAATGCAGAAAAATAATAGGCAATGAAGAAGTAAAGGCCACAAAATAAATACTAAGGGGAAGTGAATGATAATCGGAGTGCAGCTATATAATGTCACTTTCTTTGTGTCTAGGATATTTTTAGGATATTTTGTGATAGGATATTTTTGCATGTACCATCAAGAAGAGTCTTTAGGGTAAAAATTCTGCCACTGTAAAAAAGTAAAAAATGCAATATTAGTACATCATATGGTAGTATGTACACTATTAGTAATTAGTACTAAAATATTTCCTACTTTAAAACAGAGCTAACACCTCCGAGTGTGATTTATTTTTCTTCAGGTAAATTGTGTAAATGTTAATTTTATTTGAGATACTACAGTACAGTATGTAAACTGAGATATTAAAACAGTATACACTATGAGTGTATACTTATGAAAGTTTTTCATATCAAGTCACAAACATGCTACTGTAGAATGAACATGGACATACTTTGTGCAAGACTAGAGCCTCAAGAGAGGCAGTATCAGATCTGTGCCTTGAATATCATAGCACTAATATATAACAGAATAAAAGCCTTTATAATTAATTCACACTGTTACAGTCTCTAAAACAAATCAGAATAAAAGCATGTTAACAACTGCTTTACGACTAGAATGCGATGTTCATGCCAGTCAGGAGAATGTAGAATGTTTTGTGAATCATGGACTGAGATTCCTTCACCCATGGAGGAGGAAACAGATGTGCTGCTGGTTGTGAAAGAAGTATACATGGAACTTTATTGTCCTACTAGGAATAGTTAAGGAGCTGGGGTTACTGACAGCGTCCAGTATTATTATGTATATTAATATACTGGGGGAGATTTGGGGCTCTGTCCTAATAGCAGCCAAACATCTAAATGCACAGTTTGTAGTACACAAAAGTATGCAGAACTTATTTTTTATTAATGGTGTCACTGCAAAGCTGATCACGTCCAGTTCTCATTTCATTCACTTTCAAATGAACAAGAAGCTCTGGTGTAGTAGTGGTGGAAATACTGCTCAGTCGAGGGCAGAGAAGTGCCATGCTGTATACTATCAGTGGTCATGGTACTGCTGCGTGGGTAGGGGCGGGGAAGTATCATGCTGCATGCCACTAATAGGTCCATAGGTTTATAGGTGAATGTTAGGCTAACTGCCCAGAAAGGCCATTTTAGGCCTAGCCAGTAACCCAAGGTCATAATCAAACCCTGTACCTTGTGTCTATTACGTGAAGACCTTAACCATTATGTCAAACTCACCCCCTTAAGCAAATCATGAACAAGATTTTATTGGTTCATAGGTAAGTACTAGACTAACTAATCCTGTGGGCTATGTAAGCCTTTAATTTTAAGTTCTATTTTAATTTCATTTTCAAAAGTGGGACTCAGACCCTGAATCTTGTGTCTTTGAGGTAAACACCTTAACCATTATACCATGCTACATGCCACTAATGATAGTGGCACTGCTGCTCAGTCAAGGGTAGGGAAGTACCATGCTGCATGCCACTAATGATGGTGGCACTACTGCTCAGTCAAAGGCAGGGAAGTACCATGATACATGCCACTAATTATGGTGGCAGTGCTGCTCAGACAAGGGCAGGGAAGTACCATGCTGCATGCCACTAATGATCATGGTAGTGCTGCTCAGACAAGGGCAAGGAAGTACCATGCTGCATGCCACTAATGATGGTAACAGTGCTGTTCAGTCAAGGGCAGGGAAGTACCATGCTGCATGCTACTAATGATGGTGGCACTGCTGCTCAGTCAAGGGCAGGGAAGCACCATGCTGCACGCCACTAATGATGGTGGCACTGCTGCTCAGACAAGGGCAGGGAAGTATCATGCTACATGCCACTAATGACGGTGGTAGTGCTGCTCAGACAAGGGCAGGGAAGTACCATGCTGCATGCCACTAATGATGGTGGTAGTGCTGCTCAGTCAGGGGCAGGGAAATTCCATCTCTCTTTGGGGACAGTGATGTATTCACAAATTATCACATTAATAACAATGTCCTAAGCATGCAATCAGTCATGAGGGATTTGGGCACCCTGGATGATAGCAACCTGCCTTTTGACCACCATGTTGCTTCCATTGTATGGAAAGTTTTCTACATGGCCCACCTCATAAGTAAGGGTACCTCATCCAGGGACAAGGAGGTCATAACATCCCTGTATTCTTCCCTTATAAGGTCCATTATTGAATACAATGCCCCTTTCTGAATGTACCTCTCAAAGCACATACAGCAGCTGGAGAGACCACAGAGGTTGCTCAACAAGAGAATCCAGGGCCTCAAACATCCACCATACACAGATCGGCTAAAGGCCCTATCTCTCTACTCAGTTTCATACAGACTCCTCAGAGGTGACCTCTGACTAGCATACAAGGTGATCACGGACTCCACCTTGATGGGATTGCTGCATATCTGCATGTCAAGCTCCACTCGAGTAACCCACACGTGTGGTCTCAACCTGGTCTGTGACATCAACAAGACTTATTGGTGGGACAGGTTTTTATCCCAGAGATTCCCCCATCTGAGCAGCAGTGCCACCATCATTAGTGGCATGCAGCATGGTGCTTCCCTGCCTTTGACTGAGCAGCAGTGCCACCATCATTAGTGGCATGCAGCATGGTACTTCCCTGCCCTTGACTGAACAGCACTGCCACCATCATTAGTGGAATATTAGAATAGACCCGCTCTCCACATCAAGCACCTTTTTGCCCCTTTTTAAGTAAAACCTGGATAACTGGATGGGAAACAGAAAATATACCCCTGGGATTCCACCCATGTCCCTGCTGGACAGGGGCATTGGGTGCTGATTTGTCTAAACATGGGCTACACTCTTGGCTAGGCTTATAGGGGCATCAGGGCCAATAGCCTAGCAACCTCCTATGAGCCTATGATCCTATGCTGCACGCTACTAATGACGGTGGTAGTGCTGCTCAGACAAGGGTAGGGAAGTACCATGCTGCATGCCACTAATGATGGCGGTAGTGCTGCCCAGTCTAGGGCAGGGAAGTACCATGCTGCATGCCACTAATGACAGTGGTAGTGCTGCTCAAACAAGGGCAGGGAAGTACCGTGCTGCATGCCACTAATGATGGTGGCACTGTTGCTCAGACAAGGGTAGAGCAGTGTTATGCTGTAATTCAGCCAATGGTCATGGCACAAATGTTTGAGTAGAGGCAGGGAATTACCATGCTGCATGCCACTAATTTTGGTGCAAATGCTGCTCAGTCAAGGGCAGAGAAGTGCCATGCTGCATGCCATCGGAGATGGTGGCACTGTTGCTCAGTTGAAGGCAGAGAAGTGCAATGTTGAATGCCATCAATGGCCATGGCACTGCTGCTTGAGCAGAGACAGGGAAGTACCATTGTAGATACCACTAAGGATGGTAGTACTGCTGTTCAGACAAGGGCTGAGAGGTGCCATGTTACACTCCATCAGTGATGGTTGCACTGCTGCTCTGATAAGGCTGTATGCCATCAGTGGTGGTGGTACTGCTGTTCAGACAAGGACAGAGAAGTGCCAGGCTGTCTGCCATCAGTGGTGGTTGAAGTGCTGCTTAGTCAAGGGCAGAAAAGTGCCATGCTGCATGCCACCATCATCTTGTCACATATACATACACATCCAGGGAACCTGAACTTCACTTGTGAAAACCCCAAAAAACTGGCCTACTCACTATGTTCTATGTTATTCCTAGCATTAGCACAATTGACAGTGATATTTTATGGCCAGTCTTTTCTCCCATACCTTTCTTACACACACACACACACACACACACACACACACACACACACACACACACACACACACACACACACACACACAAAATAGATGTACATATCATATGCCCCCTTAGGTGTCCTTCACTCGCTGCATGAATAATGCTATATGGAATATGCATATAAACATACATATGTTTGATATAAACATCTCTGCAGAGGACTAATTATGACAAAACTACTCTTAAATATTGAAAGCAAAAGAACAACTATAATCTGTACCCTTGAAGCATAGTCAGACTATAGCAGACAGCTGTTCTAATAGTGCTTGCACTCTGGTTCAGAAGATTCTGGTACACTTGGTGGTGATAGTACCTCAGTTCATGGCTTTTCTATCTCGTGATTCACTGATAGATCCTGAAGTCAGTTTGCAATTCAGTTCAGAGCCTACAAATCATCTACAAAAACTGAAGATGTTTTCATGAGCACACTAACTGAGGTTTCTTTCCTATAGATTCATAGGTTCATAGGTGTTTACTAGGCTAATGACCCAAGATTCATAGGTTCATAGGTTCATAGGATGATACTAGGCTATTGGCCTGGAAGCCCTTATAAGCCTAGCCAAGAATTTCACCCATGTTCCCTCAAAGTCAGCACCTGGGACATAAATATATCCCACCAACAAGTTCTATTAATGTCACAAACCAGGTTAATGCCTTGCGTGCGGGATGTGAGAGTGGAGTTTGTCTTATGGATATGCAACAACTTCATCAAGGCTCGGTCTGAAATGGCCTTGTATGCCAGAAACAGGTCACTTCTGAGCAGTCCGTATGAGACTGAGTAGAGGGACAGGGCTTTTGGACTATCTGTATAGGATAGGTGTTTGAGACCCTGGATTTTCCTGGTCAAGAACCTCTGTGGTCTCTTCAACTGCTGCATGTGCTTGGCAAGGTACCTGCCAAAGATGGCATTGTACTCAATAATGGGTCTGATAAGGGAGGAGTACAGGGATGTTATGATCTCCTTGTTCCTGGATGAAATACCCTTATTTATGAGGTGGGCCATGTAGAAAGCCTTCCATACAATGGAGGCAATGTGGTGGTCAAAAGTCAGGGTGCTATCAACCTGGGTGCCCAAGTCCCTCACGACTGATTGCATGCTTATTACCCTGTTATCAATGTGATAATTAGTGGAGATGACATTTTCTCCAAAGGGAATAATGATGCATTTCTTGGCATTCAGTTTGAGGCCATGCTTCTGGCACCGGTCATTAGTTTGGGTAAGGCCCTCTTGGAGGATGTTCACATCATTAGGGGAATTTAAGATAGTGCCCAGCTTGCAGTCATCTGCAAACTTGGTCAGCCATAGACCACTGGTTTTGGCTTGCACCTCAGAAAAGTATATCCCAAACAGTAGAGGCCCCAAGACCGATCCTTGGGGTACACCACTCATTATGGGTCTACTACTAGAGGTGACTTCCCCTACTTTGACTGAGTGGATTCTATCAGTGAGCCAGTTAGCTACCCATCCAGTAACATACGGGTTGATGCCTAGCTGGGAAAGTTTATCTATTATGCCTGAGTGGGGAATAGTGCCAAAGGCTTTGGCTAGGTCAAGGTAGGCAGTGTGCACTGTCTTCCCCTCATCCATGGCTTTGGCGACTGTTTCAAAGAAGTCGATCAAGTTTAACAGGCATGATCTCCCTTTGACAAAACCAAACTCTGTGGGGTCAAGCATTTGGAGATTGCCAATGTCCTTGTTTATAAGGTCCATGATAATGCGTTCCATGGCTTTGCAGATCAGGTTAGTTAGGCTGATGGACCTGTAATTACTTGGGTCAGTAGACGCTCCACCTTTGTGCAGAGGGATGACAGTGGCTGTCCTCCATTCAGCTGGGATGAAGCCAGTGCTCAGGTTTTGGTTGAATAAGGTGTCTAATGGAGCTGAGACCTCATGCCTGAGTTCATGTAGGATACACCCAGGGATGTTGTCAGGTCCCATAGAGATTGTATTTTTTGCCTTTGAGAGGGCATTAAGGATCTGCTCCCTGGAGATGAGGGGAGGGGAGCAGGTGCTGTGGATATCCTGGTTTACTGATGGGGGGACAGGAGGATGAAGTTCTCACTGAACCTGTCTGCCAGGAGATTTGGCTATATCTATGGCGTTTGTGTATGTGGTGTTATTGACTACCAGTTCAGAGCAGATTTGGGTGTTGCCTTTGAGATTGCAGACATATGTGAAGAAAGCCTTGTGATTGTCCTTCGTGGATGTGGCCAATTTGGACTCAAAGTTAACCATAGAGGATTTCACCAATGACCTTATTTGCTTGTTCAGACAAGGGAGAGATTCCTTCCAACTTGGCACCTGCTCCTTCTTGGCCCTGGACAGCAATTTTTTCCTTCTATTATAAAGTTTGTTTATTGCTGCTGTCCACCAGACAGGTTTACTCTTCCTTGAGGAAGATGATTTGGTCCTGTCAAGTATTGCTGAGTCCATGCAGTTATGTAGGTGCTCATATAGTTTTTTGGTGTAGGCTTGGACATGAGTGCTAGTGCCAACTGAAAGATGGTAGCTGTGAAGCTGCTTATACCTGCTCTGAGAAGATTGTAGTCAGCTTTGGAAAAGTTTTTATGTTTGACCCTGATGGGGGGGGGGGGGTCAGGGGAGATAGTGACTTCAAAAGTGATCGCTTTATGGTCATATTTTGCTAAGGAGGATGACACTGTAGGAGTGCTACAGTGGCTATGCATGTTGGTTAGGACCAGGTCCAGGATATTTTCACCTCTCTTAGGGGTGTCAACTAGCTGATCCAATGCATTGGTATTGATGAAGTCGAGGAATCTCTGATCATTCATGTTTGGGCTAGAATAGGTCTTCCACTCTATGGTTGGGTAGTTAAAGTCACCCAGGATCAGGGTAGAGGGTTGAATCTTGATGGATTAAAATAAGTTCAGATAGGTGGAGTGGGCGTCCTGAGTCATGGTTGGGGGTCTGTAGCTAGCTATGATTTGAATAGGTGTTTTGTCAACAGTTAACTGCACTTGGAGTGTCTCCTGTGCGTCATACCATTTGAGCAGCCTGGAGGTGTGTATGTCTTTGATAAATATTGAAACTCCACCTCCTTTGGCTTTGTAGCCCTCCATTTGGGGTGTGAAAGTATTGTAGGATGAGTAACCTGGTAAGGTTGGGGTGGTCTCCACAGCTTTGAACCAGGTTTCAGTGACTGCACAAATGTCAGCATCCTCCAAGGCAAGGAATGCTTGCAATGAGTGCAGTTTCATGCTAAGACTCCTTGCATTTAACAGCATGACCTTTAAATTTTGTTTATAAGAATTTTTCATGTTGGTAATTTTGTGCTTATGACTTTGCCTAAAAAAGGCACTATGGGGGAGGCAAGTGCCTTTGCCAGAAGCCTAAAGCCCAGGGGAGACAGATGAAGGCCATCTCTGGCAAAGCATCTTTGCCTGTCGATCATATCTTCCTAGGCTGTCAGGTACTGGATCCCCCTGGAATGACACCAGAAACTAAGCCAATTGTTAAAGTGAATCATTTTCTGTTTGTATTGGGGCATCATTCTGGGTGACAGCAGAATGCTGCTTAAGGCTAGGGACATACCTGCCTGGGACACATAATCAGTGAGCTCAATCATGTCTCTCTTCATATAGTCCAGAGAGGTATTTCTCAAGTCATTCACACCAACATGGACTATGAGAGAGTCATAACAGTACCTGTTGTTAAAGGACTTGAGTGCATGGGTGATATGGCGGATACTAGTACCTGACTTTTTCCTTGTCTAGCCTGGTGAGGGGCACATCTGTGTGTCTCATGATAAAGTCTCCTATGACTAGTATGTTGGGTTTGTGGTTGGGCCTTAGAGGCTGTGAGACACAGACGTGTGTACTATGTGTGATGCTTGGTGCTGTGGGTTGTGATGTGCATGTGTGCTTTTGCTTCAGAGGTCTCTTTTGTTTAGGTATGTTTTTGTTGAGAACCCCCGCATATGTATGAGTGTGTTTACAGGTGTGGGTGGTGTTAGAGGTGTTGTATTTGTAGTGTTTGTGCAGACAACCTTTTCAGTGCCAGATGTAGTGGCTTGTGACTGAGACAGCAAGGATTCTAGGTTCTTAATGTGATTGCATCTCTCACATATTGTGTCCTAGGTGGTAGTAATAGAGGGTTGTCTGTGTACATAAGACAGTTGCTACACTGTCTCAGGATGCCCATATTAATCAGACTAGCAGGAGAAACCACAAGAAATTGTCCGTCCATGGTTGTCAGAATCTGTGGAAGAGGGCCTTTTTAAGCCTAGCCGAGCTATTTTCTGCCTCTCTCTTCAAAGCAGGAAACCACTTAAAGGAGGTTGTGCTGCCACTGAGTCTGGCTGGGGTCTATATCAGAATATCGACATTTCAAAATGTCGAAGCACCTTTATTCGACATGAAAATATCGAATGCTGACTTTGTCAGATGGCTAAAACACCGATTTCTTTCCAAGGGAAAGAAATCGGAAGGCCAGCAGACAACACAACATAAAAACTAACGTATTTAAGTGCGTGGCTTCACTCGCCCAACACCCACCACCCCAACTAAACATTCTAACTCCAAGACCACACTACAGTCGGGGAAAGGTCAGGTGTGACATAACGGCCAACCAATTTATTTCCCTTGGAAATAAATCAATGTTCTGGCCGTTCGACAAACTCAGCGTTCGACATTTACGTGTCGAATAAAGGTGCTTCAACATTTTCAAATGTCGATAATCTAATATAGACCCGACTGGCTGAGGGATGCTGCAAACAATTTGCGCATCTCATTCCACTAAAGAATCAGATAAGATGGTAGGACCCCAGAGAAGAAGCAAGGCTTGCAACAAGAAGAAAATATTTAGTATGGAAAAAGAAATTATTTATTTATTTTATTTGACATTTGTTTACCAGGCAGTCTGACTGGGTCTACAGAACCCATTTTTAGCAGAGGCCCGGGAGAAAAGCTCCACATATAGTACAATACAAATACAGTATAATCCAATACAATAAAGATTACATTAGAAATACTATACAAAAAATAAGTTGAAGGAACAAGCTGCTACAAAATGTAATATATTACTACACATCTAAACAGTTCTATACAGTTAAAACTTTACAGACGATAATAGTCACTCTCATCATACATGATGTAGAAATAGCAGCCAGAAAGTTAGTGATGCAGACATACAGCGACAGAGAGTTAACAAGGACAGAAGCAATAAAAGCCTGAGCAGCAGCTTAAGGATATGGTATAGGAGCAGAGAAGGAGTTAGAAGAGCTTTAAGATCTTGCAGTCTGTGAGGGATTGAAATGTAAGAGAAGAGGAAGATCTGAGCAGTAGACAGACTTTATGCAGGAGCAGAGCCATGTATTTTTGAGATGATTTTTTAATGAGGCTTTGAAATGGGTTAGGCCAGGAATAAACCTGGTTGCTAGAGGTAGTGAATTACAATGTATAGAGACAGAGTATAAATACAGAGAGTGACCAGGTTTTCATGTGGGTTTTGAGATAGCTAAGAGATTTTTGACTTATGATCATAGGGATTGATTTGATGTGTAAGGTGCGACTAGATTGGCTAGTGCAGGGCAGGCAGTAGGCTTGAAAATAAGGTTGTGCAAGGTGGATAGCTGAATAAAGGCAAGTTGGTTGGGGAGTTCAAGCCAGTTTAATTCTAGGAGTGGTTTACAGTGGTGTGTGTGATATTTAGAGTTTGTGGCAAACTTTGCAACTTTGTTGCAGCACTGTTCCAACTTGCATAGGGTAGAATTTTGTAAGTCAGTTAAAATAGGGGCACCACACAGAAGAGAAGGAAGTAAAAAAGTAGCATTTTCTGCTGTGGAAGATTGCGATGAGATCCATAAAAATATGATTTTGTTTTTCTTATTATGTCTTTCCATTCTTGTTACATCTGTTGTATGACCCTAACTGTATTCTTAAAACTTTAATCTATAAATATTAGTGAAATCAATACATCCTGTCTTTTCTCCTCCACCTGCTTAGTTTTGTCTCTATTTAATGTCATACATAAAGAGTAAATTTCTCATGAAGTATATGTATAAAATGAAAAATGTCTAGATTCTCTTAGATAACATCAGTGTAACTATTGATTGTTAGCTTGTTGTATAAATCTAACAGATTTTTCTCCTCATCCATATTTTCAACAAATGTCAAATAACTATCTTTGATAAACATTATCATATGTTTTGCTGATCTCATAGCTTATGTCTACTATATCCTCTTCTTCATATCTCCTCAGCTAATTCCCTTGTTGCTATTGCTTTATATTTGCATTTGAATATCAGAGCATTTCTGTATGTTTTCAGTCTTTCATTGTGGTCACCTTTTAGCTTGTTGAATTGCCATAGTGTGGGAATTGTTATACATTCGTATACAACATGCTGCACACTTCATATGTGGCACTTGTGCTTTCATTGATGCATTTTATTAGACATCAACAATGGTGCTAAAAGTTTCTCCTCATTTTTGTTGGACTTTGTTTCAGCATGCTAGCAGACAATAGTGTTAGTTGGGACTGTGAAGTATTTTATTTATTTATTTGTTTTGCCTGTGAAGTATTTTATTCTTTACTTCCTTCCTTCAGTCATATTTTAGCTGTTCCAGTGAAGTAAGTACTTCATTTATTTATTTGTTTATTTATGTAAGTATGTATATGTTTTAGTTGTGCCTATGAAGTACTTTATTTATTGATGTAGGTATGTATGAGAGCTTTAACATTTTTAGTTTGCATGTTGTGCCAGTGTTACAATTGATTAGAGAAGGCTGACTAGCACAAGAGAATTATCTCTATGAAATGTTTAAGCTGCATCTCAAATTCTAGTGCTACTAATCATTAAAATTGTTGTTTCTTGAATTATCATCTGTGTTTCTTGCTTCAGGGGATGAAGGGAACTGAATTAAAAGAAGGAATTGAGGGAACAGAGAATTTATTTTATTTTTATTTTACATTTGTTAACCGGGAAACTCCGAATGGACACAGGTCCATTTTCAGCGGAGGCCCGGGGACATAAGCTGTGTTTTACTGCTGCTGTTGTCTCTAGTTTAATTCAGGGATTTCTCTGGAAGAAGACAGCAATGAAAAAGAAAATATGAGAGAAGTGAACTACAACTTGTCGATGCAAGTAGCCAATAGCGTTAATGCATGTGAAATTAAGAACATAAAAAAAAAATGAACTTGAAAATTATCAACAGTAATTCTGAATTAGTTAAAGTTATAGGCAAGACTCCCATGTTTGTACAAAAAAGAGGCAAAGGCTTCAAAAACTATTTTCAGGGAAATTTGAGTCCACCTGAAATAAGAAGCACAAAGAGAGGCACATTCAAATGTTTAAAGTGCAACTTTTGTGACGATTTTCTTACCTGTGTTGAAGAATTAACAGTGAATAATACTAGAGTTAGAATCGGAGACAAATTTATTTGCAGATCCAAGTTTGTGGTTTATTTAGTTGTATGTATGCCCAGGTCTATATCACATTATTGAACTCTGTGTTCAGCGAATGACTATTCATTGAACTCACTTAAGCGAAATGCCATTTTAGTAAATGATAAGAGATTTTTTTCACAAGGAAAGGAAATAGTTGGCCATCATCTGGAGTTTGCCCCTTTCCCCACTGTAGTGAGATCTCGTATTTAGTATATTTAGTTAGGGGGGAGTGGTCGCAATCCCTCACACTGGGGGGATGTGGGGGAAGCTCCCCACTTTGCCGAGTTTTAAAATGTGTAGTGTTTGTTACGGTCGGTAACTGGCCCACTAGTTTTTTTTCTGTGAAAAAATTCGCTGAAATGATCGTTCACTAAAATGAAGTTTCACTTAAGTGGGTTTGGCAAATAATCATTCGCTGAATAGACTATTCAACAAATTGATATAGATCCGTATGCCCTGCAAGTCGTTTTACCTAGAAAGAACTGTAAGAAAAGTAAACATTACAGTTCAAAAAAATGTAAAGTGGATTTTAAATTCATTGTGCTGGATCAAGTTATTAGGTAAGAACGTAAATTTAATGGTGAAGAATAATTGGGGTGGAAAGAATACCAATGGCAAGTAAGGCTGAATGTTTGCTATCCACCTGGGTTAAATAACAGAGAAGATTTTGTCATATATCTGAAAAACAAAGGGTTAAAGCATTGAGTCAATTGGTCATTTCACTGTGATCATGTGTTATATAAAGGTGTTGATTATTTTCAGTTTGAAGAAGTCTCAAGCACAGAGACAAAAGCACTTACTGGATACTTTGCTTTTTAACCTCTGTTATAATTTTATATATATATATATATATATATATATATATATATATATATATATGAGCCACGGTGGTGCAGTGGTAGCATTGTCGCCTCACAGCAAGAGGTTCTCCCATTCGATTCTCATCTGGACTGTCTTCTGTGTGGAGTCTGCACGTCCTCCCTGTGGTCGAGTGGTGTTTGAAAGACATGCGTGAATGGGCATGCCTTTGTTGAAGGTTGGGCTTCGGGCTGGCGCCTTGGCACTGTAAAAATCTGCTGCCAATCATTAGTGGACCGGAGTTCTGCTGTGGCGACCCCTAACCGGGAAAAGCCAAAAGAAAAACAATATACACACATATATATATATATATATATATATATATATATATATATATATATATATATATATGCGTGTGTGTGTGTGTTATTAAAAGTATTCTTGGTGTTCCTGCAAGCTGTTTTGTTTTATTGGATTTCTTTGGATTTGATTTTTTTGTCTTTTGTGTATATCACCTGTTGTATTTCTCATTTGCAGATGTGTATGGTCTGTTTATTTCAGTACCTTGTGGATACCATAAACTTACATTTTTATTTATTTATGTATGTATGTATGTATGTATTTATTTATTCATATTACCTTTTATATCCACGTTACTTTGCATGCCTACTTGCAGTTCTGCCATTCTAGCTGGAGAATTCTGCTTAAGCTCATGAATACCCAGGATCTATGAACTGACCTTTTTTTTACTTGGTCAGTTTATTTTGGACTGCTTATAGACTGTAGACATAAGGTACCTCATTTAAGACCTGGGACTACATTTTTTGTTTGTTTAAAAAGCCCCTGATCACTACCCGAAGCACAAATTTTGGGTCTCTTACTAATGATCTGTTATAGAGCTTACTTTATGACTTCTTGATTTTACAATATTTTTTCACAACATAATGCAATTCAGAATGGAACAAATCTGAAATATCTATCAGTATGTATCCCCCATATCTAAAAAGTACCCTGTGAGAATGAATGTGAAGAAGAAGAAAGAGACATAAAGGTTGCACAGAACGGAAGTCAGAACTGAGTGCTTTTTCCCACTTCCCTTCAATAGACACTGTTATTGGTGACAAATCTACAGCCTAAAAGATTTGACCAACAGGGCAGCACTTACAGTTTTATATATGGGGATGCTACATTATAACAGTGTAACAGCTTCAAGACTCATTTATTACAATATTTAACTCCTGTTATTTCTGAAGTGAACCTCTGTTAGCTGCAAGGATACTGGGTCTACAATGCACTCATGAAATCACAGGGATTCATTTCATTCAGGGAAGCAAACATTCTGGGAAGAAATAGCCAGGGAATTGTTATGGCTAGGCTTGTATAGGCCCTAGGGCCGATAGCCTGGTACCAACCTATGAACCTATGTATAATGCAGGGCACATTTCAGTAGTACCCAAATGCAGATGGTTAGGCAGTCCCATATCCCTTGTAAGTATGGGAAATGTTCCTAGGTTCATAGATTAGTACTAAGCTAACTGCCCTTGTCAGCCATTTTACCCCTAGCCAATTATCCCTTGTGAGACTCAAACTTTGCACGTTGTGTTTGTAAGGCAAACACCTTAACCATTACGCCACCCTCCCAACCTCTAGTAATACCTCTATTAGAGATAGTTAAATAATATGGTATCTCAAGTGTAGATAGCCAGGTAATATCGTACCCCAAAACAGATAGTGCCATAACATGATACCGACAGCACAGAGAGGTAACATTATATCTCCAGTGAATACAGATAATGAAGTAAGTCCAGTCAGAAATGCATATAGGGTGGGTTGAATGAGCCACATTGGGCATTATTTAGTGATGCCACATCAAAGGTGGAGAGACCTTTTTTTCCCTCAGAGGCACCAGATCAAGGAGCAGCACCAGACACCAGATGAGTCAGCTGTGGCTGACCCCAGTACAGATACGCAGGTAATAATAGTAGCCCAAACGCAGATAGTTATGTAATATTATACAACCTTGACACAAATTGCTATGTTTATCATAAGCTTTTCTATAATATAGCACCTCAGTGCAGCTAGCTAAGCAATACTGTATCCGAAGAACACATAGATACGTAAGACACTCCTGCACAGTTAGGTAATACTGTATCACATTGCAGACAATTATATGATATTGTACCCCTAGTACAGATAGTAGGTAATGTGGGACACACACACAGTTAGCAAAGTAATACTTTACCTCATTCTGAGTTGTTATGCAATGTAGTACTCATTGTACAGATGGTAGGCAATGCAATAATACTCTATCACACCATCTGGGAAGGCAAAGGAAGAAGTGATGGACAGCGTACCTCTAAACTATCCAGATTTTCAAAGAATGTCCGGATTTTTGCCTCATATTTTTCATCTGTTCCTCTTAAAATTTGTGGACTTCTGAAAAATCACTGAGGATTGAAGTCACTAAATTAAGACATACATTTGAGTTTCAGACTTCATATCCTTCAGAAAAATGCATGCTAAAATAAATCCTGTTATTTTATTTCTAAGTTAAAAAGAGCAATATTTAAAATCTATTCCTGTTTTTGGGCCTTTTTCTCATCCATTATATTAGGCTTTGTCAAATTTTCTTGTGCTAAGAGGTTGAGAGGTATGCTGGACAGGAAAGTTGAAAGAATCAGCTGGGAAATCATTTGACTAGAATTATGATACCTTTCCTTCCTTGAGCACTGCGTCAGATTTTATTTCATAAAAGCAGAGGTACTCTACCCCCCCCCCACAATGCACATACTGTGAGGATTAGCCATTTGTTTCATGCACCAAGCCACATATACTGCATGAGTTGCACCAGGTACAGTGGTACAATTCAGGCACAGTATATATATATATATATATATATATATATATATATATGGGTTCATGTCAGTTCAACGAAAACCCACATCCCCGACTACCGGATCGCCGAGACGAGATTGCCAACACCACACATTCCCGACAAAGGTAAGTGTCTGTATTACGGCAAACATCGGAGCCTGATTTTCTGATTTTCTTTGTTCCTTTATTGACCATCGGAACCTGATTTTCTGGTTTTGGTATTTATTATGGCATGGAACCTAGTCCTGTGTCCATAATACACCTAAAAAATAAACAAATACCTGTATAGCAGGGGGGCTGTGCCTCCCCTACACCCCCCACACCCCCTACTTAAATATACCAACTCTGAGATCGCACCACATTGTAGGAATGGGAATACATCCCATTCCGCACTACTCACCATTGTCGGGGATGTGGGTTTTTGTTGAACTGACATGAACCCATATATGTATATATATATATATATATATATATATATATATATATATATATATATATATACTGTATGAGGTGCGCCAGGTACATACAGTGGTACAATTCATGCACCAAGCCACATATATTAATTGAGTTGTATCAGGCACAGTAGTACAATTCATGCACCAAGCCATATATAGTGCATGTGGTACACCAGGTACAGTGTTACAATTCATGCACCAAGCCACGTATACTACATGAGTTGTACCAAGTACAGTGGCACAATTCATGCACCAGTCCACATATACTGCATGAGTTGCTCCAAGTACAGTGGTACAGCATTTACCATTACTGCCTCACCATGCTTGGTCATCCTGTTCAATTCCTTTCTAGGGTGCATTCTGTCCACATCCTGCATGTCTGGGTGTCTACATGGGGTGTTGATGAGGTGTCCAGTTTCCTATTACATCCTATTACATCACAAACACACACAGTTAGCAAAATGGTGATGTTTAAGCTGCCCAAATATGGGTATCCCATCTAGGATTGGTGCCTACCTTCTCATAGTCATTACTTAGTGGGATAGGCTCCAGTCCAGTTCCTCATTACAAAAAAAGCTTTTAAGGTTCCCAAAGAACAACACGGACTACAGGCAAAATAAAAGAAATGAATAAATTTATAAAACGCTTTTCGTCGGGTACATTGACCCGACTTTCTCAGCCAACATAAAATAGTTTACACAGCATTTAAATACATTAAAAAAATCATGTGACACCATAATTTACATATTAAATTGTATTAAAACAAATTCCCTATTTTAATTGTTAAATTGTTTAAGAAATTATTTAAGAAAGACAACCTCACTTCTCTTGTTTCTACATTCAAATACCATTTACTATAAAAACTGCTAGTTTTAAATTTATTCAAGTTACCTTAGAAATGTGTGTATATGTATGTCTATACACATCATAAATACTTATTTTTTACTTTAAAACCTTGTTTATATTACTACCTTTAATTTTTATATAAATTAAAAACACTTAGTCGCCATGATGTATACTTCTTAAGCATAAAAATAGGATACTTTTATCTATTCAGATTCCTAAGTTTTAAATAGGGTAAAATGGTGCAGGTCTCATTAAGCCCTGGGGGATGGTGAGCATCTAATCTAAGTTGCCACAACAACTCTAATTGTTCTAATAAATAGGTATTTTAAATAAGTAAATAGGATTTTATAAAGGAATGTGAACATCTTAAAAAGATGTTTATGCAGAGAGGATATCCAGAATCGTTTTTATTAGAACTTATTTTAGAAGTAACAGAAAAAAGATCTTTAGGAATATATAAACCAATATTAAAGTTAAAAGATCTACAAGAAACTGATTTAATACAAGAGAATAGTAATAATGCTATAGACGTCCAAATAGTTAGTGGTTCTACCACGAGAGAATGCATAAAAAAGGACTATACTAAAAGTTTTATTTTTACGTTTAGTCCAGAAGCACTAGACCTAAAATAGGTAAGAATTGGAATTTGTTAGTTAATGATAAACATATAGCTAATAAAATAGGGACTAGGCCAAATTTTGTATTTAGAAGGAGCCGAAACTTGAAGAACTTGTTAGAAATACATGACACAAACTTTACCAGAATACCTGGAATGTTAATATGTGAGTCATGTAACTATTGTGGCTTCATTGCAACAGGGCAGAAATTCATTATAAGGAATAGGACGTATTATATTAAGAAAAGATTTACATGTAACACAAAAATGGTGGTCTATTTAGCTCAATGTGATTTCTGTCCAGCATTTTATATAAGAAAAACTGATAGAAAGTTAGAGGAAATAATATATGAACATCTCTATAGTATCAGGAAGAATAAAACAGAAAATGCTTTAGCGAAGCACATTGAGCTAAATAGACCACCATTTTTGTGTTACATGTAAATCTTTTCTTAATAAATAGATTTAGATTTAGGGTCATAGATCAAATTACCCAAGGATTAAGAAAAGGCCCTAATACCTATTTATTAGAACAATTAGAGTTGTTGTGGCAACTCAGATTAGATGTTCACCATCCCCCAGGGCTTAATGAGACCTGCACCATTTTAACCTATTTAAAACTTAGGAATCTGAATAGATAAAAGTATCCTATTTTTATGCTTAAGAAGTATACATCATAGTGACTAGGTGTTTTTAATTTATATAAAAATTAAAGGTAGTAATATAAACAAGGTTTTAAAGTGAAAAATAAGTATTTATGATGTATATAGACATACATATACACACATTTTTAAGGTAACTTGAATAAATTTAAAACTAGCAGTTTTTATAGTAAATGGTATTTGAATGTAGAAACACGAGAAGTGAGGCTGTCTTTCTTAAATAATTTCTTAAACAATTTAACAATTAAAATAGGGAATTTGTTTCAATACATTTTAATATGTAAATTATGGTGTGACATGATTTTTTGAATGTATTTAAATGTTGTGTAAACTATTTTATGTTGTCTGAGGAAGTTGGGTCAATGTACCCGGTGAAAAGCGCTTTATAAATGTATTCATTTATTTTATTTTGCCTCTAGTCCAGGTTGTTCTTTGGGAACCTTAAAAGCTTTTTTCGTAGTGTGAACTGTTGTTTTTACCAGTTCCCCATTACCCTGAACTGAAGTGTGTGTGTGTGTGTGTGTGTGTGTGTGTGTGTGTGTGTGTGTGTGTGTATTTTTGTGTGTGTGTGTGTGTGTATTTGTGTGTGTTTCAGTGTGTGTGTATGTGTGTGTGTGTGTGTGTGTGTGTGTGTGTGTGTGTGTGTGTGTGTGTGTGTGTGATTGACTACACACCTCACTAACATGGATATCACTGATCAGTGAAAAAAAAAATGAACACACACTATATCACTGACACAAACTACCAATTACAACCAATTGCCAAACTAAATGTACTTTATTTTTGTAATTGGTAGCCTACTCATGCACATAGCCACCAAAAGAAACAGCTACCTCCAAGACATACCTACTACAAGATTCGAACACATGAACAAACATGTCACCAAAACCTATAATATTAATCCAGCACACAGACATACATCCAAACGACTATACCATGCACACACTGCACATAACAGAAAAGTAACTATTTTACATGGGGGAGGCTCTTTCCCCCACACCATGACATGGAGGCTCTGGTACCACACCCCCTTTACACACACACACACACACACACACACACACACACACACACACACACACACACACACACACACACACACATATAAACACACACATATATATAAACTAACTCCATGGCTGCACTACTGCCAAATAGGGAGTGAACCTCATATAAGACTTTAGCCAACAAGTCTACTATTGACCATTCTGCTAATAAATCAGCTGTGCATTCAATAACTATTGCGTACTTGCACAACAACTTACAAAAATAATTGTAACTGTATTATATGTATTATATATAGTATATATATTTACGATAAGAGTACTCTGTGAAGCAAACACCCAAAGTGCAGATCCTGGCATTGTTTCAACACGTGGGGAGATCATGTTTGCATGTGATGTGTTTTACTCTTGCTATGTGGTTTCTTCTTTCCCAATATCATGCAACTATGGAGTTGGTATAGATAAGTAAGGGGGTGTTGGGGTGAAGTCCTCATATGGGAGGTACACAGGACCCCCCTCAAAAGGCAAAAAATGTTTTCTGTGATTTTTCCCCAAGTTCAGCAGGTGCAATTTTTCGGGAGGTTACATCTATTTTTTTTTATAGTGAGTTTTCCTTCAAGAACTCATAGTGGATATATGCATACGTAGAGATACTCGCATACATATGCTGTCATAGCTTACATCAGTATAACAAACTCAGATGTCAGTACAGGGTAAGAGGTAGTTATTTATTGGTATTTGATAACCAGGTAAATGATCTCATTATTTGTCCCTTTTCAGCCATGACCTGGGCGTGAAAGGGACAGAAGAAAGATAAACACAGGTATACAGATAAATTCACATTATGGTATAAATTTAAAAATTGTCTATGCAGTATCTACAACACCAAAGTAAAAGGGAGAAGACTGTGGTGTGCTGTACAAAAATTAAATCTGTATTTTGGCTCTGGTATGAGAATTACTTCTATTCCATCAACAGTCCCCACCTATAAGATAATAGTTGCAGGGAAAGAAAGTGAAAAATAATTATTTACCTACAACTCAGTCCTCAAAGTATGTAAAACATAACCAGTAAAAATGGAGTAAATCTGCAGATTCAAGGAGCATTTACGTTCCAGTATTAGCAGCAGATAACTGGTCACCAGTTGTAGGTTTGTGTCTTGCTGCCTCCTGAGAAAAAGGCCCAGTGCTTTAAACCCTTAAAGAGGTTCTGAAATGCCATGCTTTTGAGGAATGTATCTTCATTAAATAAAAAAATAAAATTGTGTAATGCTTGACATTACCGACTGACAACGCAGATCTGAGTTTCGAACCCCCCACTATAGTAGCCACTCCTCTGGCATGTGACCTTGAACAGATTATTCAACAGCCTTGTGCCTTAATGCTTCCAGATGTAAGCCTCATGAAAAAACATCTGCACATGATATGCTTTGATTTGAGCAGCATCTTGTTTCTTGCCTTTCTTAACACATTCTAACCTCCTCCACTCCAACGTCTGGCACAGCTGGAAATGGGTTCTGCATCATTAAAGTATTCTGCATGACAGACTTAAAAATCTGCTCAGTGATGATCAGATCGACCAAGCTCATAATACACATGTGTGTGTTAGACAGTTCATCTGGTATCAAGGATAAGAGTTTATAACAAATCTCTAATTTCTGCACCTCCCATATGTCTAATTCTGTCTGTTTGCATTTTTTTTCAAAATGCTTTCCTCTACAAGCCTGGAATAATGCCAAACAAAGGTAATCACAAAGCTCTGTAACTGAAACTTTGGTAACTAGTCTATTTTCTCTGTAACAGTGTCCTAGCAAACTACTACAGCTCTAGTAAGGATATATGAATCATATGCAATAGCTATTTATTTGCTTGCAATTATAATGCTCACTACATCAACACATGGGACTAAGAACTTTTTATAGGCTTCAGCCACTCATTAAAAACAATAGCAACCAGAAGTGAAGTCATGCTTGCAGAAGATAGATCACAAAGTACCAGCCAGTATCAGGTAAACATTAGTTAAGGACAATAAGTCAACAAACAGGAGCTGCATCAGTAGGTGAAATTAACTAACTAGTCATGTGAAGACACTTTACTTAAACAGAAATATAGGACATACTGTGGTCTACTTGAAGTTAAGCCACCCCTCATGGTAACAGCACTAAACACAGCTGAGTTAGTTAATAAAAAGGTGTTCATTTTGCATTTTTCCACACCCTGGAATGTCCTTCTGTGATGGTACAATGGACTCAGCTGTAATTAAAATTTAAAACTCGACTGGAATTGATGTAATGAGCATATGCTGAGATGCTTTTACAGCTCCTGATACAGACTGATCACTGACAGCTTGCAAATTTAAATTTATAACCTAGAGTGTTACAAATTAGATGCAGTAGCTAAGTGAGGCCACACCAGCATAAAAATGTTAAGTAAGTAAAACATTCTAAATGTGTGCATGCATGTGAAGGCATGGAAGCACATTCCAATATCCATTTCTAAAAGTGTCAATAGCCTCAGCTGTGATAGCTAGCATATTTCAAATGTCATTTTGATAAAGGCTTGGCAGTAAACCAGATAAAATCAATGTCATGTATTCTGTTTGGGGGCATTGGGTAGATGTTGCTCATTACTCCATCATAAAGCACCAAGGTACAGCTCCATATACATTTAGTAGACTGTGGTTTGACACAAAATATTAAATAGACCATGGTGTAACGCAAAATAACACAGCTGGTATGTTGCAAATCACTATAGGCACATAGCTGCTGAGTCTATAGGCAGTCAAACAACACAAGTTTTAATCTTTGATATTCCTACTTTATGCAGCTCATTTTTGTTGTACTCATTGGTAAACACTGTCAAAGGTTAAATCTTCAGGCTTGTTTCTTACATTGTAACTAGTGGTTTTATGCACATAAAGGGTAGGAACAATCCATTTTAGTTAATGGAACAAATTGAACAATGCAACAACAGTTTGAAACCAATCTTGTATGATCACAGCTGTTGGTGTTATTGCCTGCAACACTGGTAATACTAAGAACGTTTTCCGTTACTCAAGGACTAAAGTATTCTGATGGTGTACAGAAAGGAAAACTTTGGAGGAAAAAAGTTGGTGAAAGATCCCTTGTAAGTCACCTTTCACCTTCTTAATGAGTTTACAGATATTTATGACTTGGCCCGATTTTCATTCCAAAATGTGCCGCTTTCACATCCAAAATATTTATGACATGAACATGCAGTGCAGATACATCGTTCATCAATACTAATGTCACCCTGCGTAGAAAGGTTTGCATTCAGAAGGACAGCTGAAGTAGTGCTTCTGTTATTTCACAGTTTACTGCCAACTTCTTGATGCTGTATATTACTATATAACAACCCTGCCAGAAATGCAGTATTAGAATAGAAACATAATGCTATAAGGCTGCATACAAGAATTATGTCTAAAAGGCTGCAAAAATAATGAATCAATCTTAAATGCACCACTACATCTCTTTATTATTTCACAGTGATTCTTTGTAAAATACAGTTTAAGGATACTATTTCTGGTAACATTACAGGCATTTTCCCATAGTTGTGTTTAGTCTGCACTTTTGAAAAACAGTATCTGAAGATAACTGATCTGATAACCAGGCATATCCAACAACAGGAACGTCCACAGAGGTTCCTCACTAAAAGAATACAGGGCATAGGTAATATGTCTTATGCAGACCACCTCAAGGCCCTATCCCTGCATTCTGTCTCCTTCAGGCTTTTGAGGGGAGATCTATGCCTGGCATACAGGGCATTGTCAGACCCCACTCTGATGAACCTCCTGCATATCCAGAAAAGAAACAGTACCAGAATTACCTGTACTAAAGACTTAAGCCTTGCCTGTGATATAAATAGGACCTGCTGGAGAGATAGGTATGTATCCCAGAGGCTACCTCATCTATGGAACAGGCTCCCCACCCATGTGAAGCAGAGTTCCTCCCTAATCCAATTCAAGCACAACATAGACAATTGGATGTGAAACTGGAAATTCATCCCTGGTTTGCCACCTATGTCTCTAATGGACAAAGGTAACCTGTAAATGGTTCATCTCCCAGGCCCATGCTTACACTTATGAAGGGTATCAAAACTTGTCAGAGATTTGGGATGCATGGCTAGGCTTAAAGAGGCCCTTGTGGTCGTTAGCCTAGTAAACACCTATGAACCTATTCCATAAATAGTGGATAATTCCATAAAGTCAACTCTCCCCTAAAACATCTTCACCTTGATCTAGCAGTTCAGTATTTCAATGACAAATTTCTCACCATTTTAAACAGACTAGCCCAACTTAGGAGTAAATGCATAAAAGCTAAATACATTCCCTGGCTATCTTCTGACACAAAAAAACTCCTTAAGCAAAGAGACAAAGCATGGCATAATCACCAGCTCTCTAAGAACTCAACTACCCATCAAAAGTACCAGCAACTTTGTAATCTAGCAAAAAAACAAATCAAACATGACAAAAAACAACACTATACTACAATCCAAAAAAAAAAGAATCAAAATAATCCCAAACAATTTTGGGGAGCTATAAACCAACTGCTCAAACCTGATGAAGCCTCTACCCCAAGTCCGACAAAAACTGATTCCTCTGACAACATAGCCACTCAGTTCAACACTTTGTTAGCTCCATGCTATCATTAGTAAAATCAATAACAATTCTCATCTATCAATACCCATAAAATCAGAAACAAATCCTGACTCCTTCCACATTCACCCCATAAATCTCATCTCATAAATAAACTCCTATCCGAACTAAAACACACTTCCACTAGTGCTGATCATCTTCTTAACAAATACCTCAAAATGGCTGCAGGTGTCATCTCTTACCCCATATCCATCCTTATAAATCAGTCCATCACTAAATAATACTTGCCTTCACTATGGAAAGTGTCCCATGTAATTCCTCTACATAAAGGTAGTACCTCGGTACCTCCACTGATTTTTCTAACTACAGACCCATTTCCATCCTCTCCCCTATAGCAAAAATACTAGAAAAATGTATTCACACCCAACTTCTCTACCATCTCCTGAAAAACAACCTTATATCCCCTTCCTAACATGGTTTCCAACCTAAACATTGCACAATAGCAGCCTAATTAGTTTCATTAACACAGTCAGCCTACATAGGAACAATGGTTTACTCACTTCCTTTATATTCCTTGACCTTACCAAAGCCTTTGACACAGTTTCCTACTAACAACTTATTGACTAACTAACCTCCTTTAACTTCTCTCATTCAACCCTTACCTGGTTCATTAGTTACCTAATCGACTGTCAGCAGGCAGTGAAATGGCAAAATGAATTTTCATCTCCTCTACCCATCTCTGTCAGTGTATCCCAAGGATCTATTCTTGATCCTCTACTCTTTACCATATTCACAAACTGACTCTGTACAGACACCCAACATGCTTCAGTTCCTCCCTCATGCGCTCTACTCCATCCCTTCCTGCTCTTCTCAATAAAACCCAGCAATCCTTCCTGGGCATAGAAAAATACCTTTCCAACTCACAACTGATTCTTAACCCTTCTAAAACTAAACTAATGCTCTTCTTCTCTTGCAAAAAAAAAAAAAAAAAAGCATTGACTCTACCACTTTCACCATTTATTCATTTAACAATATCATTACCCAACCAGTAGATCACACAAAACTACTATGGGTCACCATTGATAAAGATCTCTAATTTGATAAACATTTAGTCCTAGCTATCAAGAAAGTCCATTATATAGAATAAAGCCTTTCCTAACCGACACAACCAGACATGTAATTTGTAGAACTCACCCTCTATCCACCCTCTTATATGCTTCACCCATTTTCACTAACTTAAGAAAATGTGACTTAAACTAGAATCATGCTGTTATAAAGTAGCCAGATTTGCTTCCAATCACCCTGCTAGAACTCATCACTGCAAAGCACTACACCAGCTCAACTGGATGGAACTCCCCGATCTTTTAATCTTTAACCAACTAGTTCTAACACATTCTACCCTTCATCACCCAGACAACTGTCCATCCATTAGCAACCTAGTACGGCCCTATACCAGTAGTAGAACATTAAGGACATCTAATAAATTGCTTCTGAAGGTCACTAAGTTAAATAATTGCTTCTGTGATACCCTGTATTCAAATAAACTAGCTAAAGCTTGTAATGACATACTTCAAAATATGTTCAACTCTTGTAATTCCACCAAGTTCAAACAACTGCTGAGGGGGTGTACCATCAAAATGTTGTGGTTGAAGTGTGCAACAATGGCTATCTGAAAGTAAGTTTGCACAGGTTTGTGTGTGAGAAAAATACATGCAGAATGTACAACAGTGAATGGTATTGTGCGTTCACTGTTGTGAACTGGGCATATTGAGTGGAGATTGCACTATAGTGGGGATCAGGAAATATACCCTTTCCCTCACTGTAGTGCGATCTCGGAATGTGTATATATAAGTAGCAGGAGGCGTGGGGAGAGCAGGTCCCCAAAAGGGGGGTGCAGGGGGGTTTGCCCTCCTGCAAAATGTGTGCTGTATGACACTGGATGTGGTGGTATGTTAAAAAATGTCGAGAATTTAAGTTCGAATTGTTGACATTTTTTTAATTCGTTCTTTTTCTCAGTCGCTATCATAAGTTTCGACAATGTTTTTTGAGTACGTAAGTACTCGCAACATGTTCAAAATTATGATAGTAAACCGCTGAGGGAACATCTCAATAACAATTGGCTTTGCTCCTGCACTAACCCTAGTTAGCTGCACTAAACAGTTAGATTTCTTTTACTCCCCATTTCTCCCATCACCTCCTTATTCCTCACTTAACTTACCCCCTACCCAGTACTCTTTCTTCTCCTTCTTTTAGTTGTCTGCTTCTATAATTTCTGTTTTGCTTCTATCTCATTAAGCAATTACTTTCTTAGCCCTTGAACCTTCCATCTTTTTGTCTAATGTTTATTTATGGTACCTCCCAAAACTGATTTTGTATTTTTAATCCATTTTTTCTTTTACAATATGTACCTCGTGTGATTTTTTTAACATGTATCCTATATAAACATAGTACTGTAAATATTATCTACCTTATATAAATATTGTTCTGTTGCAACATTGTACTCTGTGGAGCTTTTCTCCCCGGTCCTCTGCTGAAAACAGGCTATTTCAGGCCCAGTCAGACTTTCCCGATAAACAAATGGAAATAAAATAAATAAAATAAATAATAAATAACAGTATTTTACTCACAGCAGCTTTAGAAAAAGATGAATAAGTCTGATGTTGGTTCAGTTATTTTCCATTTGATAACTGGGTAGGTGGGCTGGTTAGTTGACCCTTTTCAGCCATGACCCAGACTCAAAGGACCACATGAGTGAAGATATACAAATAGGCAAATATATAACTAGGAATTTACAAACTGCAATGCAGAAGAGAAAGTATATACAGGTAACAACATGCAGTGATAATTACTACCATAGTTACTTACAACTAAGAAATGATGCTTCAATGTGAAAACATTTTTAAGTCATACAATTAGTAAATAGCTTTCCAATATCATATATCTAAGAGTGACATAAACTGGCAAGGCTCTGTCAGTCATTCACCTGTAAATATGAACATCTGGATTCATTAAAGATGCTCCTTCAGCTTTGCAAAACTAGTCAGTATCTCCTTACTTCACTTGGTAAATGGTTCCATATATCTGTTACCAGCTTGGTAAATGTCTTTTCACTTATATTTGTTTCCAGTCTTGGTCTCACTAGAGAAATAGCCTGAGCTTGGCTGCTTCTGAGATTGTACGTGTGCTGTTTCTATTTGGAAACAGTGGTCCGATGTAATCATTTAAAATAAAGTTGAGTTAATGAGCAGTTTCGCCCTGTTTTGTACTACTAAACAGTTAAAGCTTTTTAGTAGGTCACAATGGTAGGTGTGTGGACCTTCTGACAGAATGTTTGTTTGTGTCTTTCGGCTTTTCCCGGTTAGGGGTCGCCACAGCGGAACTCTGGTCCGCTAATGATTGGTAGTTGATTTTTACGTGCCGAGTTACCAGCCCTGACGCACAACCTTCAACAAAGGTACGCCCATTCACGCATGTCTCCATGCAGATGAAGCTCTAGCTGAGAATCGAACCGGACAGCGTCTTACTGTGAGGCGACAATGCTACTGCAGCACCACCACCGCGGGATAAATTTGCTTATTTTATTTTTGGTAAAAATTTTACCCCTCCACCTCTCAGCTCAAGAAATCTGAACAAGGCCAAAAATTAGGGACAGATTTTAAATATTTTGTTTATAAACTTAAAAGTTGATAGAATAACAGGTTTTGTATTAGAGTGCATTTTCTGAAGGACATGACGTCTGAAAAACAACTGTCTGTCATTATTTGGTGGCTACAGTCCTCTATCATTTACCAGAAAACCACATATTTTATGAGGCGTAGACCAAAAATATGAGGCAAAAATCTGGACATTCTGAGAAAATTTGAACTGTTGAGAGGTATGGTTTCAAATATTATGCATTTTTCCAGCACCAAATACTATTTCTTAAACAATAAAAGCTTTTTAAGGTTTTCATATACAGCTGAACAAGAAAGCAAAAAATAGAATAAAAAAAAATTTAAAGATTCACAGCTTTCACTTTTCATGCCCCAGTAAAGACCTACTAATCTAAAATAGCAATGATATCATTAATGTGGGATTCCTTGCATACTTTGCAAATATGCTACTATTACATGTGGTTACATCCTTTCCATGACCTGAATCTGATTGCTCTGTAAACTCTTGAGTTTCTGGATATACTTTCTAAACATAAATGACTGCTTCATGGATTTCAGGATATTCAGTTATTGTGTCAATATTTATAAGATAAGCAAGGTAACTCAGTGATTAAGGCTTCTGGATTATAGTTCCAGGGTTTGTGATTCAATCCTGACATCACCTTGTTGCCTGTGTGGAGTCTACAGTTTATAGTTTATAGTTTGTTGGGGGTTGATATAATAGTTAAGGTGTTTACCTCATGGACTAGAAGTACAGGGTTTAGTTCTCACCAATGGAAATTTACTAGGCTTAAAATGGCCCACAAGGGTAGCTAGCCTAGTTTTAACCTACAAGCCTATGAATATTGATCAAACTCTTAACCACACAGAATTTGATTATCAGAATTAGAGAGTTAGACAGAGATATGTTCCATTGTTTGTTGTACAGGATACAGTTTTTCCATGGTGAAATCATACCTATATTTTGAGCTGAACTCATATTTTAAATACCTTACCTTAACTATCTACTGCTGAGGGGTGATCCCTTCAAATTTGTTTTGTATCCACTTGTGAGGACTGGCAAATGAAAAAATCAGGTGAAATTTTTAACCTCAATGAGTCCAGAATGGAAATATCTCATACCTCAAGATTATGTTATTGTATAATTATGCAATATTCTTCTTAAGCTCTGACTCTGTAGGCATTCCTTCAGTTGGATTGGTGCCCTTAGTGCTTGGATATCAATCCTGTTTTGATTCATCATTAACCAATCCTTGTCCATCAAGCCCCACCTCTGCATGAGTACTGACAGCCTGCTGTTCTTCATGAAAGCTAGCACTGACCTGTTTTTGAATTTGTCAAAGTTAGTATTTGACCATTTAATTTTTTTATTATAATTAGTAACTAAATGCTGGAGTAGTGTGTACTCTCTTTTATATTGCAGATAAATGAGTGTAGTTATTTCTTCAATTGACGTGAGATTTTATCCTCTGCAGCCTCCAAGACTCAAGGAGGAATACTGTCCTGATATTGTACCAGTACAATACAAGTTAGACCTGAGTTCTGGAGGAATTCTATATAACCAACAACTTTTAATAGTTTGGTGAGTCTGCTAACCTTATAGTACAAGTGCAGGTCCAGCAGTTTGGCCTCCTTTTTCTATGTTGCCAGAAGGTTTCCACAGACTGTGCCTATGGTTTCTGTAGTATTACAAAAAGTCCATCACCCTATTTTATTTACTTGACTATCCCTTTGGGGATCTGGAATACTGTGACATTTAGGAGGAAAAATATTCTGGGGAAGACACTAATCTTTATAATGAAGATGCAGGCCCATACATTAAAATTAAACTTAGCCCATGCTGTTTGATCCAATTAAGCCTGTTCCAGCCCTTCTGATAAGTATTCAGTTTTAAAAATGCCTTGGAGTTATGGATGCAGGTAATGTATAAGTATTTTAACTTTCAGAATGAGACTGATATTCCCTCAGTTTTACCTAATCTAAAAAATGGAACACTCCTCTGTTGTCCAGAAGGCTGATTTTTCACAACTCAGGGTGTAGTTGGATACCAAGCTGCATATGAGTATACCAGTATATCATCCAAAATGTCATACTATGAATTTCAGCTTCCTTAAACCTAATACCCACAATCAGTAGGTGTTTTGGTATGAAACAGAGGGTCTATATTATATGTTAGAAGTCTGAAAACTACAAATCTCATATGATTGATCCATATGAGCGAAGTTTTCAAACATCGAACATAAAATATAAATAAACTAAAAATAAAAAACCTACCTGAATGCTCTATGCAGGGGGGCAAGCCCCCCCTGCACCCCCCCACACCCCTCACTACTTAAATATACCAACTCCGAGATTGTACATTGAAGTGAAGGGAAATATTCCCTATGGCAATCTCCATTGAAACGTTCGATATTTGAAAACTTCGCTCATATGATGTCGATCATATGAGATTCGAAGTTTTCAAACTTCGAACTTATAATATAGACCCGAAACAGAAGAGGATTTCTAAAGATAGGTGAAATAAGTATTGCAAGAGGGGCAACCTCAACATATATTTGATCTTATGACAGGATACAAAATGTGACCATTTGTCTTTAATTTGGTAAAGGCTAACTCACAGAGGGATTTTATTAGTTTGATAAATGAAATATGGAAACTTTATACCCTGAGAATCATCAGGTAGGGTTTGTTTCCAATTCAGCCTTCAGTAATGCAAAAGCTTTAGATGTGATCAAACCAATATCAGTTGTTGCATTTAGCCTTACTGAAGTATAGCACAAGGTCCAAGCTAAAGTTATCATCTTGAGTGCCATAAATGAACATGAACCCTTCCTGGAACTCAAATTAGCAAATATGACACCATTTTTATAAAACTGCCTGTCAGGGCATGCTCAGAATTTTCATGCTTAAAATAATAAATTAGGTCTTTGTGTCTTACTTAGAGACCAGTTTTAGAATAAATGTCATAGTATATTGGTTAAGGTATGAACTGCATATTCTCTTACCTCTAAGGTAGTGAGACAATCTAGCCAGTAGTAGAGAAATGTTGTATTTGAAGGTTACGTGAAAGGGTGCTAAGAAGTCAACCAAACTTAGTGCCTTGCCTGGTTTAGGCCTGCCTATGTTTTCCATCAATAAACGAGACCTCTGAACCCTGTCAGGCATTCTGTGATGCTTTTTTGGGCTTTTGGGCATTGTTATTGTTGATCTTGGAATATATATTGATACAGGTTCTCCTAAATTGCTATAGGACTAAGTCTGTAAAAATATATACTCTTTTCACGCCTTATACTTGTACTGTATAGTTTTGGTTTGGCCCACCCTGAGAATGTTTACTAGAAAGTCTGTTGGGTACAAACCTCAGACAGCATATTCAGTAAACATTTCAGCTCATTGAATGAAAGTTGGGATCAGTGCATCATAATTAATTTGTTTAACATTGTTCTAGAATCTCATCATTTTGTTCTACTTCCCCTGAAGCTTGCCCTCTAATTTTCCTACCTTGTTTTCCATGCTCCCAATTTCATGTTTACATAAAACATCTTTATGCAGGGTGAGGCTAATTAGATCACCTCTTGTAGCAGGTTTGAGAGATGACCACTTTATGTCTAGCTGTATTGCTGTTCTCATACACTTACTATCAAGTATAATGGAAAAATCATATGCTATTTTCTGAAACACCTTATGTTTATTCTCATTTTGCTTGTATGCTGGATGGCTGTGCTATGGGTTCACAGATGTAGAGACAGGCAAAGTAACTCAGCTGCACTTATATACTTTAACACAGCCTACTTGTCAGGTCAGGTTGCCCACTGGACACAGTAACATAGCTTCAGCCAGAAGCATAGCCAGAGTGGGTTGAAGAGGGCAGCCACCCAAGGTGCAAAGTGTAAGAAACTCCGCAAGTGCTGATAGAGGCTGTCTTCACATATCTTACTATTAGGAGTGAGATATATAGAAAGCAAACTACTGCCATTCCATACTAAGTGATTAACATAATCCATAGATGTTTTTATGTGTTCATGCGCATGGCCTTGAGCACTTTTGCAGTAACTTTTCAACAAAAATAAATGCTGTTATGATTACTACCACATCTGTCTGATTGTTTAGCTATCTCACCCAGCTAAATCACCTATATGCCATCTTGGTTATATGTAACTGCTATGCTCAGTTAAAGAAACAGCTTTGCGTCATCTTAGTCTAATGCAACAACCCTCACAGGTTATTCTTATGCAGAAAGGCAAAATGTCAGTAAGAATTACGTAGTAGAAGGTGTCACCTACTCTTCTTTTGGCTTTTCCCAGTTAGGGGTCGCCACAGCGGAACTCTGGTCCGCTAATGATTGGCAGTAGATTTTTATGGGTGCTGAGGTGTCAGCCCAATGCCCAAACTTCAACGAAGGCATGCCCATTCACGCATGTCTTTCGAACACCACTCGATCATGGGGAGGACATGCAGACTCCACACAGAAGGTGCTCCAGCCAAAAATTGAACGGGAGAACCTCTAGCTGTGAGGCGACAACGCTACCGCTGCACCACCGCAGCTTAAGGTGTCACCTACCCTGGTTTACTGAAATCTTTGACCTTTCTGCACAGATGTTATGGATGGCCTGAATAAATTAAAAATAACTTGTTTATGTTTACAATAACCACTATGAAGAGTTTCATCTTGTAAGCACTTTCTTGATCACATTAGAAGCATGTTTATGGTTAACCACCTTACATGGGCTCTAGTTCCAGAAAAGGAGATTATATGAGGGCAACCCATTTTGAAACATTCATTCTTGTTGAGCAGTCCTCTTGCTAGTGGTGACATCAGCTGCCTCTCTTTCTGGTAATCCACTTGGAGATCTTGAACAAAGGAGATGGTCAAATTGTTACAGATGCATTTTTTTAAATTTTTGCTTAACTTTCTTCATGATGTGTGCAGCTTCAGTCTAGCTAATCAAATAAATAAAAAAAAGATGTGGAGATTTTCTGTTGCCTGGATAGTAACCCAAAACTCTGTGAATACTGTTTGCCTTGTAGCTACAACCTTAGGGATATGGACCTGCTGCTACTCCTATAATAGCCTCAATGACTTCTTTGATCCTTGCAATTGTAATTTCTTCAGGAATTCCTGTCATTACTATGTTGTGACAATGGCACCTTACCTCCAGGTCAGTGAATGTTGCTTCCCATTGAGTCCTTTAATGATTTAATTTCTCCTTTTCTGTAAATTAATTTCCTTTAGATCAGAGGAATTGCCTTTACTTCCTTCCAGTCTTCCGTTGATTTTGGCAGTCTTCTTGTCACTGTAATTTATTTCAAAAGTATTTTTGATTTAGTTTTCATTTATAGAAGATAGCTGTAATAGAATTTAGCTCTAATTTGATACATCATATAGCATCCCTAACCAAGGATTCCCCAACATCTAATCCCAACTCTGCCCAAGCGCCACATATCACCACATCCACTTTAGCCTTCAAGCTCTGCCCACATTCTGTATAAAATACTCTTAAGCAAACTCAAACCATGCTCTTCTTCAGCTGATGATCTTTCAAGCGAGTACCTTAAAATAGCATCCAGTAGCATTGCCTATCCTGTCTTAATCCTTTTAAATTGGTCAGTTCAGGAATTCCACATTCCTTCTCTTTGGAAAAAAAAGTCACACATTATCCAACAGCATCACTAGCTTTAGAGCTATAGCAATCTTAACTCCTCCCCCCAAAATACTTGAAAACTATATTTAAAAACAATTGCTAAACTATCTTCTCCAAAAGAACTCCTATCTCTCACACAGCATTACTTCCGTCCCTCCTGTAGTACTAACACTGCATTTCTAACCTTTATAGATACTGTCAATAAAGCTAGAGATAATGGGAAACTAGTCTCCGCCTTATTTCTAGACTTTGTCTAAAGCCTTTGACACAGTTTGTCACAGTAAACATATATTTCAAATGTCCTCACTAGATCTAGCTCAGCCCACCCTTTAATGGTTCAAAAGCTACCTGTCCAATAGGTATCAGTCAGTAAAAAGGTACTCCACCCTCTCTCCATACCTCCCACTCTGGGAAAAATTCGGCATTTGGGTATTTTGTGATTTTCGTCTCCTGATGTTCGAGGTTTAGAAGTGTATATATATATATATATATATATATATATATATATATGGATCCCTATCACAACACCGACATTCCACAAAGCCAACACCCAAAACACCGACACCAAAAGACCGACAACACACAATACCGACAACGCACAAAACCGAACACCATAACACCGACACCCAAAATGTAAACTACACATTACACACAACTATACATGCACTAACCTTAACCAAAACCCTAACCCTAAGGTCCGACACAACCGCACACTTACCCTACCCGCACCCTAACCCTAACTCACTTAACCCACCCCTAAACCTACAGTCCGTCACTATCGCACACATACCCTACCTGCACCCTAACCCTAACTCACTTAACCCACCCTTAAACATATAGTCCATCACTATCGCACACTCACCCTACCCGCACCCTAACCCTAACTCACTTAACCCGCCCCTAAAACTACAGTCCCTCACTATCCCACACTTACCTGTCCGCTCCCTAACACTAAATCCCTCACTCTATCGCACACTTACCAAGTCGCGCTCACACCTTCTCATGTCAGTGTTCCGTCCATCGGGATCTGACCTTGTCGATCATCTGTGTCGTCGATCTTCTCATCTCCTTCTTTAGAGTGTCGGCCTTCTGGCGTGTCGGTGTACTGAAGGGGACCCATATATATATATATATATATATATATATATATATATATATATATATATATATATTTATTTATTTATTTATAGATAGCTAAATAGATATTTATATATAAACAGATCCTCATAGTGAAGAGCAATAGTTTTCTAGCCTTAGGGGGTAAGACATTCCCCATGCATAAGGATAAACATTAAATCACAGGGAAAACTGGTACTTCTTGGGCAATGAAGTTGCTGGCTGAGCCTCCTTAAAATTATGGAAAAAAAGAACCATGAACAAGAGATAAGTTTCACTGAGACTTTAAAGTAATCAAGCACTTATAACTTATTTTGAAACTGATACTTTTTTGTTGATAAATACAAGTTAATAAACAGATGAGCACTTTTACCCTTAACCGAGTATATGGCTCCCTGACAAGTAGGTGACGCATTTGTGATTGCCTCACACAACTGCCATGACAAATTAGCAAAATCTCCCGAAAACAAATATCATTCAGGAGAAAAAGGAACATGAGGATTGCCAAATGAGTATTAATCGGGTTCCTATTAGATGACCGAAGACGCATTCTATCAAATGCGTCTTGGTCGAACTTAAAACAACAAAAAGGCAAAATAGCAAAGTGGCTTTTTATGTGAATTCTTTCCCAGGGAAAGAATTTGCTTGGCTGCTTGCATTACGTTGACATTTTCGGCACTGTAGTGCGATCTCGGAGTTGGTATATTTAAGTAGGGGGGTGGGGCAAAGCCCCCCACTTTATGTATTCTTTCAATTTTTTTTCTTTTTTTCTTTTTTTTTTTTGGAACAGCGATTGTTTTCCCTTGGAAAAAAATAGCTGTTCTGAGCTTTCAAGATTGTAAGCTTTCGCTTACATGGGGTCGATTATTCATCGTTCGCTTTTTTAAGCGTTTGATGATATAATATAGACCCTATTAATCACTAGTATTTCAAATACAAGCCTATTTATATGGCAAGTGTTTGACAGCTTTCTGGATCACAAAATATCAAGCATAACATAAACCAAACTATCTACAAACAATTCAAAAAAGAAATACTCCTTTGTAAGTGTTTCTTTACAGGGGGCAAGCCTCGCTGTATCCCCACACTTTCGTGACTTTATATATACTAACTTTGAGAAAGCACAAGAGTGGGTTAGGAACAAAACTGCAAAACGCTCAGTGTTACTTTATCACATTTAGCAGCCCTACAACAATTCTATGTACCTACTCATTGACGAACTGTTTTCAATTAAGATGCACCCAGCAAACGAATACACCAGTCATAAGGAGAGGGTCCATGTATGATTATAGGATAAGTAATCTATGGATCTTAGATCACATGCATTTCTGTCAATCACAAAAGTGTTCAAACATCCCATAAATTGAACTGTTTAAATCCATCTATCCATCCTCAACTCCTTTTACCATTTTTGCATATGGGGTCGGGGTGCTACTTAAAAAAAGAACAAATATTGTTTTGTATGTATTTTTTCCAAAGCGCAAACCCCTTGTACCCCCACATTAGGGACTACATCAACCATACCCCTGCAACGTTATCTATACTAATTTCAAGATCACACAACAATGGTGAAGGAATGAAACTCCTAAGCCTGCACTGTTATGCAATCACATCCAATACCGCTACAGCAACTTGATGTACCTGCTCCTCAGCTAACTGCCTTCAGTTAATATGTAGTCATCATACAGGTGCATGGATCATAAGGAGTAGATCCATATATACATATTTGTATACATATTTATATTATATATAATTGCAATTTGTTCCAATATATCACACTGTAGGAATGGAGTGAGTTGAATCCCATGCAAGACCGATGTTAAAAAACATTCTCAAGATTCACTGAGCTGTGTTTAGATGGATTGCAACTGGTGCATTGTGAGCTGCATTGTAGTGTGAATAAAACTATTATGCGTGTGTGTGTGTGTGTGTGCGTGTGTGTGTGTGTGTGTGTGTGTGTGTGTGTGTGTGTGTGCGTGTGTGTGTGTGTGTGTGTGTGCGTTTTACTAACAGAATGTTTAAACATTTTTGTCACAATCTTCACATTTTTAACACCTAAGTGCCTGACTTTGTGTACCTCATAGGTCTTCCCATTCTTTTTGCATCTGCCCATGAAGGTGGTCCCTCTCCCACAGCTCATGCTTCTCAGCTCTTTATCAAATCAAGCATTTCTCATCTGGCTGTGAAGTTCTCAAAGGCAGAAATCTGAAGGATGGGAAAGGGCCTGTCTCCATGGACCTCCCCCCATGTACTGTGATTTGGTCTCCTGAAACATATTCTGACAGTAACAACAGGGGAATGCTTCAACGAGAGTCCGATGTAGACCCTGATCTAAAATCAGGATTTTAAACACCACCCAATTAGTGATGCAGTGCATTCTTCCATATCTGCACATGCCGTAATTGTTGTTTTAGACTGCTATTAACACCCACCCATAACTATGTGGTAGTATTGTGGTAAAATAACCCTGAGAAAAACAGAGCAAGTCAATAGCCAATTAGATCTGCCATGTCTCCATTTACAAAGTTACATTTTGAACTTGGGTTTTGTTAGTGTAATTACTCTTCCTTTTTTTACATCAGTAGGCTGGATGCAGTTTTTGCCAAATGATGTATAAATGGCAGTAAATGATGTTTGTTTGTTTGTGTCTTTCGGCTTTTCTCGGTTAGGGGTCGCCACAGTGCAACTCCGGTCCGCTAATGATTGGTAGTTGATTTTTACATGCTGAGTTACCAGCTCTGATGCACAACCTTCAACGAAGGTATGCCCATTCACGCATGTCTCCACGCAGAAGACGCTCTAGCTGAGAATCAAAGCGAACAGCGTCTTTACTGTGAGACGACAACGCTACCGCAGCACCACCACCATGGATATAAATGGCAGTAAATGATAAATCATTTAAAATGTTATCGAAATATTACTTTAAGCATATGCTTACCCATGACATGCTCTACAGAGGTATGTGCATCCATGCGTGTGCACATGTGAGCATGTGTTTGAGAGAGAGAAATGCAGACTTCAGAGTGATTTTCTTGTGCCCAGAATTAATTAACAGTCTCTCCTAACATAGCCTGATATTATGGCAAATCCTTGTGTTACTTTACAGAATAATGGTAAGATTAATGGCCATTCCTGATCCCATAATGCATTCTGTCTCAGGTGACAGTTGTTTACCCAATCACATCATTCAGAAAACTGTGCTTTAGCATCACTTTAAAGCAGCATGGCTGCATCAATTTCTCATTGACTAAGCACTACAAGCTACATCAATAATTGGCCATGAAGGTGACAGAAGGGCAATGGTAGTCAGTCAGTTAGTATTTGGGGTTACTGTTTTAGGTCAGCCTACCGTTAGGATATCGAATATATTTATATTTAACACAGTACAGCAAATGTATGACTGATTTGAAAGGTCCTGTTGATTGACATTCTAAATGCTTGTCACTTTTCAGTGTTTGTATAAATGTGTCCCCAGAAAACGTATGCTTACAAGAGACTTAACTGCTTATGGTTAGAAAAGTAAGAGAACCGACTTGTCCAGATTGAAAACTTAGTTCTACCATAAGTGGAAATACCATTGTTAACATTATGACTGCATAACAGATGTGAGTAATGAACATTCAGCAAACAAGTCTGTACCATCTAGCTCAAAAAGAAACACTGGTGTAAATGGTACTGAACCTTGAGAACAGAGAACCTAAAAACAAGTACTGTCTTTACAGCAGTGCAATGCCAGGAATATGATTCCAGCACAGAAGCCCCGTCTTTGCTGCAACCTCTGTCTCTGTAGGCACTTTCAACCCCTCCCCCCCAGCAGCAATCATCTCTCTTGTCTTTGAATATCATGACAAATGTGTCAGGTGGTGTTCCCAATTTAATAATCCGTCATCTTTTCATCAGAGGATTTCATCTCCTGCTTAGCCGTTGACTTTTTGCCAACTTTCTCTACATCTGGAAATAGTATTCAGCATTTTTATGCCAACTATTCTACATTTTTTCTAGATAATCAAAAGTCAGATGTCATCCTTTCAGTGGGTGTTTTCTCAGCAGACCACCCATCTGATATATCCATGTGGTGTGTGCTATAACACATGACAAAATAGGTTTTGTATGTTCCCTAAGGGTATTAAAATATTGTAGATTTAATATATTTTGGCATATATAATGTGCTACCATGTTCTATGACAGATGAAAAAAATATTAAAATGAAAATCAACAAAGGAAAGTCACTCAGGAAACAGTTTGTTAATTTCAGTGGATGAATAATAGCTACAGCCACATGTAAACACATAATTTAATATTTTGCTAAAACAACATAAGATTAAATATGGTTTTAAGACAGAGCAGTTTTTAGAGCACTTAAAACAGTGTTTGCGTGGCAGGCCACACTAACAATGGACCACATATCACAGCAACACATCACACGTTCATATTTATTGCGATGACCATTATAAAGGATTTGGTTTGATGGATGGATTCTCAGAGAATATGAATGGGTTTTGGGTTATTCTATTGCAAATACAGACAAGGTTAGGCAATTTTATTTTCACAACGCCCAATTCCAGAGCCTCTATGGATCTCGTATAAATAAAAACAACATGACTATAACAGCATAAAAAAGGCATTTAGCTAATGCAGCTTTGAAAGATAGTGCCAGATGCATACCAGATGGTGAAAATATGCGGTTTCTTTTGTTTTTAGCATAATTCAGTTGAACAGGCTTGCTTATCATAATGTCATGAGAGAAATGAAAATGAAGAATTATTTCCAAGCCTAATCTGTCTGCTGTTGAATATCCTAAAACTAGATCAGTATTCCTACTGTGACCTAACTTGCAATATTTTAATATCAAGTCCTAAGGACATGAAATATTAGTTTGTCTTCTCCACACAGCCTTCTGAAATGTAACTTAGTATAACCTTGTTTTGTGACATATAAAAATTTTTACCAATAGTCTGTAAAACTACCAGTTCATGAAGTTGCATTCTGTGCACCACCAACGCCACCAGTTTTATGAAGTAATTCCTCTTCCCTTGCCTCCTGAGGCTCTCATCCTTCATTATACGCACTCATACCATAAATGTCTTCTTTGAGTTTCATGCTCTTATTACTGTCCTTACATTAGGTCCTGTCCTTTGTTTCTTGCATTCTCTTTCATGTGCAGATCCAATATTTACTGCCCCTGTTTCTAAATCCTATACAAATTATTTTGGAAGCCAGTGTTCTGAACACGTCCATAAAATGTATTGCTTGCCTCATTTCGTTAATACTGCATGGTAAAGTTTAATTAAACTAGAGCAAATGCTTATACAGCAGTAAAAGTATATACTTCTATAAAATAAAATCTGGCACAGAGTCAAGGTAGCAACCCATTCTGCCAGTGACCTGGGTTCAAATACCACTCACAGGACTGGCATGAGGAAGGTGGTAGGAACTAAACAGGACTGGCTATCTTACTTTTTCCAGGTAGAAGGATGCCATAGCCCTGCAGTACTGCACTCTCACTAGACACAGGCCCATTATGTTTGTACAGAAATGAGAGAAGGTCGAAGCCAGGCCGCTGCATACTCAGTCATGGTGGAATGAGGTTGCATATGGCAAAGTACAGAAAGTGGTGACAACAGCCAGGGTCCCTGGTCCTTAATTGTTGCTTAACTGGAAAGGCCGCAGAAATACCTCACTAAAAGAATCACAGGCCTAAAGCAGATGCCCTGCGCTGACCGCCTTAAAAAACTCCAGCTATACTCTGTCACATATCGCCTACTCAGAGGCGATCTCTGCTTAACATACAAGGTCATGTCAAACCCAGAGCTGTTGGACATGCTACACTTAAAGAAATCCCAATCCCTCAGAGCCACACGCTCCAGGGATCTAAACCTTGTCATCACAATAAACAAAACATGCTGGAGGGATAGGTTCCTGACCCAGAGACTCCCCAGACTCTGGAATAGATTGCCCATATATGTCAAGCAGAGTGCTCTTTGGCCCTCTTCAAAAGGAACCTTGACGATTGGATGGGAGAAAGGAAATTCACCGTGGGGATCACGTCAGTCGCCCTGCTAGACAGGTGTCCAGGGAAGTAAATAGTTTGGGAAGAAACAGCCAGGGAATTGTTATGGCTAGGCTTGTATAGGCCCTAGGGCTGATAGCCTAGTACCTACCTATGAACCTATGCACATAGAGGAACTAGTTCATCATAAATGGGGTAAGCTGCAAAAAAGTGTACTGCAGCTGTTTTCTGCCTTTGCAACACTTCTCTTCCAATCTGCCTTAGCTATGCTTTCGTTCGTACTCTGCTAACAATTTTTCAGCCAGATGCCCCTGCTGAATACCTCCCCCTTAAAGAGATTCAATCAGAGTAGTAAGTCAAACTCATTTTAGGGTGCATCCATATTTGTTACATTAGAAAATCAACAGTCTGATTTTCCTTGTTTGATTCCATTTCTATGCTTGTTGTGTGTTTTGTGTCTGATATAATACATGATGTGGCCTGTTTAACTATGAGGTTAGGAACCAAAACCTGCTATGCTTTGTAATCTCACAGACCGTATAAGTAGCTACACATATTGAGTGCAGTACACTTAACTGGATTCAAAATCAACAGAATGTCCACAGCTTGATTAATACAAGTTGGAAGGGTGTGCCTTTAAAGCCCTAGCATAAGCTCTTGGAAAAGCTGTTTACTAGAAATAATAGGAAGAATATCTCTTACATAACATTTCCTAATATTTGTAAGAATATTATTTTCAAAGGAGAGTTTTTTTGTCCTTGACAAATCTCTGCCATAATTCTCTGTTTCTAGTAGCTTGCTAGTTAATGCATACATGGATTACTTACTGAAAAATTAATAACTTTAGATTTTTTTACTCCATGTCAGTTGTTTTGACAATTCCTCAAGTTCATCCAAAAACGTCTTTTAACCTTTACTGATCCCTTAGGTAACAGTTGTCACTACTTTCGTATTGTCAGCAAACGTGGTAATCTAGATGTTATTATTGTTTGGAAAATTACTCATAAAGATTTTTTAGATAATTGGTCCAGGAACAGATCCCTGAGGGACTCCTAATAAAAAATTTCTACTGACTGACAAAGTGTCTTCAGTTTTAACTCTACATGTTCTGTCACCAAGCCAGTTCCCTATCCATCTAGTTATATAGATGTTTATCTCTCTGTTAATTATAGCAGTCATTACTTCTACATGAGAGATGGTATCAAACTCTTTGGCTAAATCCAAGTCCACAACATCAATACCAAGGCCAAGGTCAAGTGCCCCCCACACACACACACACACTCACTCATTGCTTGATAAAAAATGATCAAATTAGATATACAGGCCAGCCCGAAGTAAAACCATGTTGGTTTAAGTCAAGACTTGTATCCAGAGTGTTTTTCAGAAGTTCACATATTATTCTTTCAAAACATTTGCTTAGAATACAGGTAAGACGTATAGAGTGGTAGTTGTCAATAGTCACTGAACTGCCCCCTTTAAAAAATGGAACCACTATTGCATCTCTCCAGACTCTAGGGACACACACTGAAATAAAGCATATTTTGACACAGATAGTGCAGGCTTGGTATTAATTGTTCTTTTGTTTTAGATAAGAAAAAGCCAAATAACCTGTCAGGTCCACAGATGTAAAAGGTTTTATTGTGCTGATCACCCTGGTCATCATAATGTCAGAGAAATAACAAGATGTGAATTGGAGTTCTCTGACCAGTTTACATCTTTAAATGTAGTTACGTTCCTAAAGCACTTTGTAAATTTATCCACAAAAAATATTAGCTAGCTGACTTGAATTTGTTATTAGAACTTTATTAATAATCCCAGTAATGGTTGTATTTATGCAGCATTTCATCTATAGCCAAGTGTGACAGACTTCTGCACTCTATGCATTGTTTCATCTATTGCCAAGTGTGACACACTTCTGCACTGTATGGAGTTTTTCATCTACAGGATCTACTGCAGAGTACATAATTCCAGAACATTTTATCAATAGTCCAGGACATGTGATGCTCTGAAAATTTAGGCAATGGTATTTGCAGAGAGAAGAGAACTGAAGACTAGAGAACAGAATCGAGCATCTTAGGAACCAGGGGTTTTCCTGGTGGCCAATATTTAGTTGATTAAAGTCCTATAAATCAACAATGGCATCTTGAAGCAGACAGTGCAGGTGTTGGATGAACAGTATTAGAGAGATTGATACAGTACTTATATGTGTTGCCTTATTCTGTACAGTGGGTTTTTGGCAGAGTGACGCTATATGCAGTACTGCAGCGTGTCCTACCATGAGCATAGTGATGGCATGCAGGTAAACATTTGGTGACATACAAAACAATTTGAATGGAGTGATAGAAAACAGCAACAGAGTTGAGCCTGAGCAGTGAATCTGCAGTTCACAGTGACTGTAACAAGCACATTGTTACAGTATGCCCCTAACAGGCACATTGCTAGTATATGCCCCTAACAGGCACATTGTTACTGTATGCCTACAACAGGCACATTGCTACAGTATGCACACAACAGGCACATTGCTACTGTATGCCCTAACAGGTACATTGCCACTGTATGCCCCTAAAATGCAATTGTTACTGTATGCTCCTAACAGGAACATTGCTATGGTATGCCACTAACAGGCAGATTGTTACTGTATGCCCTTCCAAGCATGTCTGACTGAGAGTAGGATGACACTCCCCCATCCACTACTGAACCTCTACGTTTAGGTTCCCACCACTATCATGTTAAATGCCATGAAATTCTGATTAAATTAGTTGGTAGTCTTAGCCTTTATATGTTTATTTATATATGTAGTATGTATACGTTCATGTATTTTGTTAACCAGAGCCCATTTTCAGAGGGAATCTGAAGAGGAGGAAAGTCATATTTTAGAATTACATCTGACTGTACACTATTTTTTTGGCAACTGGAGATAGATGTTTAGCCTCAACAGGTCTAGAATTAGCCATCACCAACCCTCCTTTCTAGGAACTAAAAAGATTCTCTCTTCTTTTCCTGCTTGGTAGAGATTCCAGGATGCCTAGATGTAAACGCTCTTGTTGAATTGTGGAAGGGTAGCAAGTACACTTGACCCCTTGGAATGAGCGGAATACTTAGCATTTTTCATTTGTTTTTTACTGAACTGCAGTTTGCAGCTTTATCTGCAACCTCCAAATGCCTTTTGTGATGTTTTCCCAATTTCTTATACACTGGATTATCTTTCTTGTTGTCCCTATGGGTAGATGAGATAAGTAGGGGGACAAGGATGGGGTAGGGATTTGTGGAGGTTGGGTGTGTAGGGAAAACTTATACCATGTGGCCATAACTGCTCCCCATTGGTTACAGCCCTCTTTTGTCTCTGCCATATTTTGTTACACTGATCCTTCTTACCCTTGGCTTGCTTACTTTTCCTTTGCTTGTGATAGTATGGCCTAGATTAAGATGTGAAATATCTACTGTACCTAGTCATAGGGGAGTGAAAAAGCTGTTTCACTAACTGTGGTCTTCCCTTTTCGTACATTTTTGAGAACATCATTAGTGGTTTCCCAAAGAGCTGCTCCTTATCCAGGGGACCATGAAGGAGTTGCTGTCTGATATCCTCTGGCAATGGATATAGTACCAGCCAGGCATTTCTTCTGATCACTAACCCCACAGCTGCCAACTGGTGTAAATGAGTAGTTTCAGACTTGGTCACATGTGTCTAACAATTCTGGCTCTGAAGGCCAGAGTGCTAGCTGAGTACACAATCTTCCCAAATCAGTCCAGCACTCTGCTTTCCTTACCACTGGAATGAGGACTGGGAGCAGGTACCAGTTCTGACCCCTTCTCTGGATCCATTGCTACTACTGCTAGATCCACCATGGGGTATTTGTAAAGGAACTTCTGGGACACCTGGGCTCTATAGAGCCTATCAGACTTCTTAGTGGCAGGGATGGATGTCCTTCTCCTAAGAGTTTTTGGCATGAACACTTGGCAATATCATGCTTTGAGCTTTAACAGAAAATGGACAAACTATGGTAGCCTTTATGTGACATTTGTCTACCACAAGAGCACCTAGCTTCTTTCTTAGGGGCGAACATGTCCTAAATTATCTTATATGCATCCAAGCCTACTAAACTCCACAGACTCAGTTGTTATTAACAACATACAATAAGTAAAATCCATGTGTGGTACTTATTTAACTGAGCTGTGGAGCAGGCCATATAATGCTGGATTACAGATGCATAAGAATGCACAAGGATGGTAACTGCTGAGTAGTGTAACAAAATAAAAAAAGCTCTAAAATAGTGCAGTCTGTTGTCAGTTTTATACAGAAATTTTCTTGACATCCCTAAGGAGCAGACATCCATCTGTCCTGGAGAGGGAAGAGTGCTGGGCTCTCAATGTCAGGCTGGGTATCTGGCCTTCTCAGTCAAAGTCCCAGTAGGATGGACTACTGCACCAGTAATCTATACAAAGAATATGTGTGGCACATTACAGTTGAAGTAATGGGTTCAAGTATGCTAACCAGCAAATGGCTGAGCCCGTCATAGCACTGCTCTCAGAGTTATGATATTTGAAAGTTGAGGAGGTAGATGTGAGCAGGTTCTGACAATGTGACTATGTATGATTGGATGGAGAAGGAGCTAGTGTTCCAGATAACAGTATTAGCAGCCTGATATGGTGAAGTACTCATTTATAGCAGTATGCCTACAGCTGTTAGCCTTTGCTAGAAAAGAATGACTGAGATTCACTTTCACATTGCATGTCATTATTCCTCTGCAAGCTGTTTTCATTCCAAGACTTGTCTGTGTGCCTTTGGTTTAAATTGCTACAAAATAGCAAGTAAAACATTGAGTAGCACAGAATTACTTCTGTTGTCCTATACCTACAAGATGTCCTAGAGTATATTTTAAAGTGCTTTCTCATTTTTGTGCCAAGTCCGGAGACCAGATTGGAATGTATCAGCAGACAATATATGCTCTAGCTTTCTAACTAAGCCACTATAAAATGTGAGGTGGTGTTCTTTAAGAAAAAATAATCATATATTGATCTTCAGAACTTCAGAACATCAGAGTCCAAAAGAGGTTTATTTTTCTTTATAAGGGACTGCATCACGTACAGACAACCTTAGTAAAGCACTTCATCAGCTTCAGGAGTTTTGAACATAATCACTTCATTGGCTAGACAAGGCAAGTTCAAGAACAGACATTTAGATTTTCTTCCCATTTTTGAGAATATTTAAGAAAATGAGTTTCTTCTTTTCAATCGAGCCCTATGGAGCATGTGAAGTTTTAAGTAAATAAATAAGGATAGGTAAATATTTATCATGGAGCTGCAGGGTAGAACAAATTTTACAAAACGTTTAGGCATTGCTGTGCACCTGGTAAAGAGCTTATACTTTGAGATATTTTTCCTTCTTGCTAGATGATATAATACATGGCTCAGTCAACATCACAACAAAAACAATGTGCAAAATGAGTATATGAGTTCTAGTAATTTTGCTTCCATTTTCATCCAAAATGCAGTAGCATACAGGGATAAAGCTCTGACTATGGCCCAGGTGACCTGAGTTTGAGTAGCAGCCCAGACACTTAATGCATGCAGGGAGGATAGACATGCTCATCTTGGGGGAGGGAGTGTTAACGCAAACACTCACAGTTAAAAGCTAGTAGAGTCATGGGATGTATGGAGTACTGTCCAAGGGACAGGGCATTGGCCAAGTGACACACAGACGTGTGGTCAATATGCCAATTCCTGGGGTGGTATGGATGTGTGCAGGGGGTGGGATTAATACTTAGCAGAAAACACTCCCGGACAGCAGGGTGACACTGTCCCTAGAGGTCTTAATCTCCTCACTGCCCCAAATGTAGGCTACAGTTAGGATGGGAGTGACTAAGTCAGATTCAATAGACCCAGTGATCAAGGAGAGGCCCTAGGGGCAGATGATACTCATCTGTGGGCAGACAAAAAAATGTACCTACATTTTTTTTTCATTTCCACTGCAAAATTCTCAACTGGTTTTGTTCGTGTGTCATTAATTGGCCACTTTTTTGTTTTTAAGAATGTGCATCACACACACACACACACACACACACACACACACACACACACACACACACACACACACACACACACACACACACACATACACACACACACACACACACATATTTACACACAAACACACAATCTATCTGTACCTGTATCTATCTATATGTATTGACAGCTATTTTTTCCTCTTTTTCCAAGTGTTTAGCATTCTTTTATTCTATTACTATTACTAGTTAAAAAGGATGGAGTAACCTGTCTCTGTGATCTCACTGTGATATTACTTATTTAATCACTTTTCTGGTTCCTAATCCCACTGTACTTACTAGATGTGTCCTTTTACAATGAAACTAAGTGATAGTCACAGAGCCATGGAGTAGGCAAATGAGAGCTAATGGGATTCAGGCGTAACTGTGTGGCTCTGCAGATTGACATACTGCCATGTGACACCACTGCCCAGCAAAGGACTGAGCCCACCATGAATATGTTGTTATAGTCATTATATATGGTGTGAGCAAAGTTCTGACTGTGTGACTAATTATGGTAGGGGAAGACGGTGCTAAACTCTATGCAAGACGATTAGCCACTGGAGATGCTGGGCTACCTGTTTACTAGAACTATTAGTAACTATCATGGTTATTGCTGTCAGTGTCCCACAGACTGCTTGTGTATCTTTTCTGTTTAATAAAATGAGTCTATACTATACCAGGCACTCCAAGAGCGCTACATTATCCTGTGTGACTGATTAACTTTCAAAGGGTCCTGAATGCATTCCACTGAGTAATAAATTGTTAAGAAGTTCACTCTTTTTGAGTTACATAAATCTTGACTTAACATAAGTCTGTTTGCTCGTTCAGTATTATACTGTAATCAGGGTAGCATTAATTATACAGGAAGACATGTAAATGCAGGGATAGTTTTGAGCTGCCCTTTTCTTCCATGTGTGCCTTTCTTTGCCTGACTTATTGTTCAGTCACATTTTAATGCAACATCCACAAACAGATGACTGTGATGTTGCTAACAATTCTCTGGTAATTTCCCTTTTTTACTAGCTGTTTTACTTTGCATTGTTATAATAAATAAATGAACTAAAAAGTATGAATTTGAGATATATTTATCATGGGTTTCCTCCGGGTGCTCTGGTTTCCTCCCACACCCCAAAGACATGCAGTAGGTGGATTGGACACTCTAAACTGGCTCTAGGTGTGAGTGTGTGCGTGTGTGTGCCTTCTGTGGAAGGTTGGGCACTGGGCTGGCAACTCGATACTGTAAAACTCCACTGCCAATCATGAGCAGACAGATGATCCACTGTGGCGACCCCTAACTGGGAAAAGCTGAAAGAAGAAGAAGACATTGACATGATTTTATAAAGGTGATGGGGTTCATTGAGAAGAGAAATTTGGAGAAATGGACAGGCTTCTAGAAGCTTGGTGATATATATCAAGCATTTGTTTTAATTCTCAAGAAAAATTCTGATTCTGGAAACAATGTCTGTATTTCATGCACGTTATTGTGTCTCTGTATACTAAACAGGAGTCAAATATTGCAGGATAAGGACACACGTTTAATGTGCTGTAAATGCACTTTACAAAATCAGATCATAACTATAGACTGCTTTTTGTACAACCTGTATAAATATCTGTTTAGTATACTTCTGCTTGTCTATAACTGTATTGGAATTAACAATTGTAATAAATAATTTCAGAAAATCAGATATTTTTGTGTTGTGTCTGTCTTTCCTATCCTGTGTGGGAAAGTTGACCATGTGCACTAACCACAGGCATATGTTTTTATACCATGTCATAAAACATGCAGAGTAGTTAAAAGTAAGACAAGAAGACAGTCCAACAGTACAAATCAGGCTGGAATAAACAGTGCTGATAATAATGACAGCTACAACTAATTGCAACACTATACAAACACAACAGCAGAGCAGCAGCTGAAATGTGTACTGGACCACCCCAGGCAGAACAGACACAACACATGTTGGCAGTGTCTTTCTGTGATGTCATACAGATTAACAGAACAGCAGGGAATTACGCAGCTGGAACACATAACATCCATAGGACAAAGACATGGTTTTAATGTACAAAAAAAGTAGAAAATATCTCAATAACGATGAATATGAGGCAATGAATCACAGAAAGCCTCAGACATAATTTTAAATAGTGCATAAATGCAAGACGCCTGGAGTATTAGGAGTATTAGCTGTGGCTTAGGTTATTGTAAGAGCATGTTCACTTCTAAATATAAGTTCATTTGAAGTATAGAGTAATGAACAGAATTTCTGACTAACTGCGTTGTTCTATGCACTGTGAACTTTAAATATGAAAATTTTGGGTGCACTACAAGTGCTCACATACTGTTTGCTAGCAGATAACTTTCTCAGTGTCACTGTTAACTACTGGCTAACTTTCTCAGTGTCACTTAGCCTGTCAATAGACTAATTCTACTGAATTACATAGTCATCCCAAAACCTGACCATAGTAAACTGCTTAACCCTCCCAGAATCTTAGCTCTAAACCTAAAACTCTCAGCCACTCCTAATCCTTACCATGAGTTCAAACTCCCTATCCCAAAAACTCTCTCTTGCTTCCCAAACAATTCTCCTGATTTGTGCCTAACCCTAAACTCCCCTCCTACTTCTTAAACCTAAAGGTCTAACAATATGTTATATGAAATAGTTTTAATAATTTTAATTTTTCACTTTGTAATATACAGAGGACAATACATTAATAGTCAGAAGATTTCCTTAATGTAGAAACCTTAGCCTTGTATTAAGATTTGTATTAGCAATGTGTGGTTCCTCATAAAGCAATCTAAAAGTTATTTTTAAGATTTAAAAAGGCTAAGCTCCAAGTAAGAGACGGAAAAATAGAAATACAGGTGAAAGGAAAAACAGACAATCTAGAGCACTAATAATTAAGTGCGTAGACAGAGGAGGTCATACATAAAATTCTTCAGTGAATCTAAACAAGGGCTACTACCCTATGTTGGGTGAAGGAGCCTCCGTTCCACATTTCCGTTGTTAAAATATCTTATGGACTGCTAAGGCACATCTTCCTAACAGATTTGGTGGTAGCTAGAGTGGCTGCTGTCAGTATTTCAGCTATTTCACTACATATGTGCAAACATTTTGTGTGAATTTGTTCTGCACAACTGAGCTCACTGCTGTTATGTAAATAGACTGAGCAGGTACTAGCCCTTATGCTCGGCTCTGTACTGCTTGCAGGTACTTGCTATATTTTACTAAGAGGGCCTTGAAGTGTCAGGATTTTTAAGTAATCACTTGAAATGCAGCAAAGACAGTCCTGTTAAGAAGAGGTTGTTTTCTTGGGTCACTGCCATTGCAGCTGTTGTAAGGCAGAGCTCTAATACATCATATTACTGTCATGTCACTGTGGGTCTCCGAGAAATTGATGCTGAGACTTTGAGATAAATCTTCAATTTGTGAGGAACACCCACCCTTGCCTAAGAGATTATTAACTTCATGAAGAATGAGGTTTGTCTTTAGCAACGCCTGTGTCGGTCATTTTATTTTTAGGTCACTAACATTCCCTCTAATCAGTAATAGATTGCATTATGGATGATTGCCTTAGTTAATGGTTTGTTCTGTGGGGTGGCAATTCATTTGTGTGAACATATTCCTTGGTTGTCTGATTGTGAAAACCCTAATGGCTTTCTTCACTTGAAACCAAGCCCATATGAAAAGTGAAAAAAAAAACATAAGCTGAGACAGTTATTGAATTATAAACTGTATATGTAATAAAAATAGATTTTGGTTTTGAGTTAAGACATTTTCTTTATTTTTGGTTAGTTCTAGAATTTGAATCTGTGCAATATAAGCTCTTCTGTATATTAGCCTGATTAGAAAAAAAAAGTAGCACACAAAAAAGCAATAATATTTATGGCATGTATATGAAGAAAGTATATTCCAAAGATATTCAATAAGTACACGTCAGATGTGATAAATGAAAGTATTATTTTCTAATAATATTTAGAAATAAGGAAATATTTAGAAAATACTTATAAAATGATTGACTTCAATAATTGGCATAGTTTCTGGTGTCATTCTAAGGGGATCCAACATATGTCAGCCTGGGATGACATGATTGACAGACCTTGATACTTTGTCAGAGATGGTCTTCATCTGTCACCCCTGGGATTTTGGCTACTGGCTAAGGCACTTGCCACCCCCATAATGCCTTTTTAAGCAGTGTCTCAAGGACAAAATTCCTGACATAAAAATTCCATTTAAAAACAATCTCAAGTTTCTGCTGCTAAATGCTAGGAGTCTTAACATGAAACTGCACTCACTAAAAGCTGTCCTCACCTTGGAAGACACAGACATTTGTGCAGTCATGGAGACCTGGTTCAAGGTTGTGGAGAGCACTACAGCCATACCAGGTTACACCTCTTTCCACAGGTTCAGAACAAAAAAAACAAAAACTGAAGGCATGAAAACTAAAGGAGGTGGTGTATCAATATTCATTAAAGATAAATTCACCTCCAAATTGGGTAAAACTATGATTCCTTGGAGATATTTCAGGTGTAATTAACTGTTGGTAGGACACCTATTCAAGTCATTGCCAGCTACAGAACCATCTCCATGAGTAAGGACACCCACTCTGCCTATTTGGATATACTTGAATCTATCAAGATACATCTGAACACCAAGATTTTTGGCGACTTTAACTACTCATCCATTGACTGGGTAAATTACTAAGTGCTCAGACTCCCTTGCGCAAAAGTTCCTTGACTTCATTAACTCCAATGCCCTGGACCAGCTGGGTGACACCCCCACAAGGGGTGCCAGCATCTTGGATCTGGTGTCTACCAATATGGGGGACCACTGTAGCTTACCCACTGTGAGGTCTTCCCTGGTGAGATCTGACCACAAATCAGTCTCATTCAAAGTAACTGTTATGCCCCAGTACTGGCCCAGTAATCGAGGAGCACCAATCCTCACCACTGGCAACAGTGGGGGACATACACACTGGGAGGATAACAAATACACACACACACACACACACACACACACACACACACACACACACGCACACGCACACGCACACGCACACGCACACACACACACACACACACACACACACACACACACATACTGAAGTGCAATTGCCCTTAAGAGCACACAGAGACCATACTCAGTCTGAGGATGGTTTCCCCCTTTTTCTCCAAATCCCCAATAAGACTCCTCACTGGCACAGCTATAAGCTTAAGGTCTCAGCTGAGGGACCAAGCCAAGACCTCCAGCACCCTCTCTGTCCAACATGCTTTGTGTCCCTGCCCAAGTAGCTGACACACACATGCTTTGAGATTTGATCTACACACACACACACACGTACACACACACGTACACACACACACACACACACACACACACACACACACACACACACACACACACACACACACACGCACACACCTGGGAAAGGCTAGCACAGGTTTACTAGCTATGTCCCCTTCTGCCCAGACTATAAGGTAGTTTCCACTCACTCCAGCCCCTACTTATCAACCACTTTAAGGCCCTTAGCAAAGTGTGTCCAATCTTACTGTGTAATGTTACTATTAATCCAAATGGCAGTCTGACCAAGGCTGAGGCTATTTAGGAGTGATCTGTATAGTGTCACCATATAGATATGCAAGTACTTTAAGAGCTTAAATATCTCTAAACAGACCAGCCACAGTTGAAAGGTTTACATATATTTAATAATAAATAATAAAAGAACAAAACAATGCTAAATAGGTAATTAGTTACATCAGAGTTCAAAATCACAGGAAATATTTAAAACAACATTGCAGGACAGTCTTAAATAAATAAAGACAACATCTAAGCTATACTTTACTATATTACTATCTGAATCTAAAAGTAGTTACTATGCCCTAAAACTTACTTACAGCAAGGCAAGTGCAGGTGGTAGATGTTCCTGTTAGGTCAAAGACAACATACAAAATGCCCTGTCTGTCTTTCTCTCTCTCTCTCTCTCTCTGAGAAAGTTCTTAAATTAATAGTAAATATTACTGCTGGGTTAGCTTGGATGACATCACTTTTTGTCACCTGAATTCAGTTCCCAAGCTAAACCCCCTTTGTCAGAAACTAACAGAAATGTAGCATCTTCCTGTGAAAAATACATATCTCTCAGATGTTTGCAGATCCTGAAAATCATAAAACAATAAAACACTTCGACATCTCAAATCTACTAATTATGTCTCTTTCAAGACAATAAAAAAACATCTAGCTCTAGGCATTATGTCTGCTACTGCACTGAAACTGAGAGATAGCATCTCTTTTATTACATGGTTATGAAACAATTTAATTTCAACCATTTTCTCTGAATTTATTTTTCAAGTTAACCTCCTATATTCCAATTTCCATTAGACATATACATCTAAACAGTCACAATAGTGCAGATACATTCATGTTCTATTCTAATAGGGCATGCTGTGGTCACATTTTAGCTCAGTACTTTACACATACTTCTGTATAAATCATATCAGTTTTCACAAATGACATAGAATTATTTACAAAATTCCAGATAGCTGGGCTGGCAGTATTTCCCTGTGTCATACTTCATCCCCCCAAAAACTCAAGCTAATTGTTCATGTGACCCTTGAGAAACTCTGCTTGAGAGGGTTGATCCTATCTGGAAATACCTTACCCCATTTTCTGTCTTGACAGCCCATCTGCATTGCCATTCCTAACACCACTGCTGTGCTGCACTGTCATATCATATGCCTGCAACCCTAGACTCCACCTTAGTAACTTGGCATTTTGCTGGCTGGCTCAATGTAGCCATGTTAAGGGATTGTGGTCTGCAACTACAGTGAATTTCCTTCCATACAGAAAAGGCTGAAGTTTCTGCAGTGCCCAAATTATGGCTAGACATTCCTTTTCTACAGCTGCATAGCATTCCTCCCTGGCTTTGGGCCTATGGCTGAGATGTACCACTGGGTGCTCTTCTCCCTCTGAGAAACCTGGCTGAGTACAGCCCCCACCCCATGGTTAGAAGCACCCACCTGCACAACAATTTTTTTGCTGTAATCTGGACTGGATAACACAGGGGGTCCCCCCAAAGCTCATTTAAGCTTCTGGAATGCCTGCACACATGCTGGGGTCCCACTACCTTATCTGTCCTGTTTTTCCTTGTCAGGTCTGTGAGGGGAGCAGCTATGGTACTATAACTGGGGACAAACATTCGGTTGTACCCTGCTGTCCTTAAGAATGACCTTACCTGCTTTTTGGTAACAGCAGCAGGCCATGCCTGAGTGGCTTCCACTTTGGCAGGTTCTGGCCTGATCTTACCACTCCCCACTTTATGTCACAGGTAGGAGACCTCTGCCATACCCACCTTACATGTACTGGACTTAATGGTCAACCCTGCCCTCTGTAGTCTGCCCAGCACCTCCCCTGACATGCTGAAGGTGCTCTTGCCAGAAAAAGCTGTAGATGGAAATATCATTTAGGTAAACAAGGGCAAAATCTTCTGCTCCTGCTAGGATATGCTCTACCAGCCTCTGGAAAGTCGCTGGGGCATTTTTCATCCAAAAGGGCATCTTCGTGAACTCATACAAGCCAAAAGGAGTCACATGGTTGACCTTTCTCTAGCAATGGGAGTCAAGGGCACCTGCCAGTAACTCTTGGGAAGATTAATAGTGGTAAGATACTTAGCCCCACACAGCTGCTCTAGGGCTTCATCTGTCCTAGGCATGGGGGTAAGCATCTGACTCTGTGTGACTATTTAATTTGCTGTAGTTGACATAGAACCTGGTGCTGCCATCCTTCTTTGGTATCAGCACCACTGGGGAGGGCCAGGGACTGCTGGGCTCCTGGATTACTCCTAGTTCCAACATTTCCTGCATCTCCTCCCTCAGAGTCTGTTTGACTCTCTCAGGCACCCCATAAGGGGCCTGGTTAATAGGCCTTGGGGATCCTGTATGCACATGGTACTGCACCAGGTGGGTGCACCCTAGTTTCCCAGGGAACATATCCCAAAAAGCCTGTAACACTGCTTGGATTTCTTGAACCAAGGTAGTGGATAGCTGCTGGGACATTGCTACCCCTTCCACTGAGGTGCCAGTCCGAGCTTCATTGAGGAGATCAATCACCAGATCCCCCTCAGAGTCCTCCTGCCATCCACTGCAAATACTCAGCACAAGGGCTTCTCTATCATGGTAAGGTTTCATCATGTTAAAATGGTACAATTTGTGCCCCTGCCTCCTGCCTAGCAGTTCTATCATGTAGTTAACATCACTGAACTTCCTTACTACCTTGAAGGGTCCTTCCCAGGCTGCCTGCAGCTTGTTGTGTCTGATAGGAATGAGAACCTTTACCTGCTGCCCCACAGCATACTCTCTAGCTTGAGCATTCCTGTCATACCAGAGCTTTTTCTGCTGCTGGGCTTCTGCCAGGTTCTCCAGGGCCAAGCCCATGAGTTCCTGAGGTTTAGGACATATGCCACAACAGACTCTTTGTGGGATTCACACACCCTCCCACTCATCTTGAGTCAAATCTAGAGGTCCCCTCACCCTATGCCCATACAGCAACCCGAATGTTAAAAAACATGTGGAATCCTGGGGAACCTCTCTGTAAACAAACAACAGATGAGGCAAATATTTATCCCACTTTCTCTTGAACTAGTCTGTAAATGTCTGTAGCATCATTTTGAGTGTATATTTTAACCCCTCAACAACACCATTAGTCTGGGGATGGTAGGGGGTCGTCTTTAGGTGCTTCACCCCACAGTACTTCCACAGACAAGCCAGCAGGTCTGATATGAAATTGGAACCTCTGTCAGTCAGTTTTTCTTTTGGGAAACCTACCCTGCTGAAAATCTCTAACAAAGCATTTTCCACCTTTTCTGCCTCAACGGAGGACAATGCCACTGCCTCAGGGTATCAGGTAGCATAATCTACTACCACTAGGATATACTTTTTCCCTGTGGAACCTGGGGTACTCAGAGGCCCCACAATATCCATAGCTATCCTCTGAAATGGCTCCTTATTCACAGGCAAAGGGATCAAAGGAGCTTTCACCGTGCCTCCTGCCTTGCATACCTTTTGGCACTGCTCACAGGTCCTGCAGTACTCTGTGAGCAGTGCCTCTTTGTACACTTTATGCTCATATGACCTGCAAAGGGAATATCATTGGCTATGGCTAGAGATGCCAGACAGTAGGCTCTGGGCAATACCAAGTGCTGTATTCTCTCTCCCTCTAGCCCTCCCTCAGGGGCCCACTCTCTATACTGTGGCCCTTTGTCCCAGTATACAGATTCTGCTTTCCCTTGAGAATCAGGTGTCTCACTGACTACCTCCCTCAGGCCTTGTAATGTAGAGTTTGAGAGCTGATCCTGTCTCAGCTCCCTCTTTTTAACCCTTCCCAGCTCCCCTTCCACAGGAAGTCTTGTATCCTCTGACAGCATGCCTCACTGTCAGCCTGGGTACTACTGCTACTCAACTCTGCCCTTGCAGTCACTCCGGCCAAGGGAACATCAGTACCCACAAGCAGCCGTGCCTCACCTTCAGTCTCACTGCTACAAGATAGCTCCCTCCCTGAGGTAACCATCTCACTAGTCCTGGCTGCAAGTTTGCGGTCTGTCTGGGTCTCCCCCAGGCCACCAGACCCACATGCTTGTCTCCAAGACTGACTGCATGTAACTTCATGCACACAAGGTACTGTATTATCATAATCATTCCCTATCAGGACATCTGCAGGGATATCCTAAGATAGGATATAATATTTTGTGGTAGTTTGGTACCCTTGTTGTCTCGAGACAACTTTCTGCTGGCATTTTGTCATTCACACTTACTGGCTCTCTCACCTTTCGTTCCCCACCTTGCCTTCATGAACATCTACAGTATATGCTACATGGCCCCACTGGTTGCATTTAAAACATTTAACCTTTGGTCCTGGATGTGTACCTGGATTAGAAGCTGCCCCCTGCTACTGGTGGACTCTGTTGGGGCAGTCTGGGCTGCCCACCATGGGTTCCCTTAGACCCATTAGCAGCACTGGGTGTCTCTTTCCTGTGCAGGGATGCCCTGTTTGCTAGGTATATGACTCCCTTCTTCCCCAACTCATCTGCAGTATTACGTTGTCTATCAGCTAACCAGATTCGCATGTCCTCAGGCAAAGTGCTAAGGGCTTGTTCCCTCACCAAAAGGTCTGCCATTCCTTCAGAAGTGGTAACCTGACATCCACTCACCCACCTATGAAAATAAGTGCTTAGTTCAGCAATATATTCACACACAGACTTTCATCTACCTTGCGTCTATCCTCAGAAATGTTTTTCTTACAAGCTTCAGGTGTTAATTTAAAACATTCTAAAAGACAGTTTTTAACAGTATTATAATTTAAGCAATTAGTATTAGACAATTTAAAAATAGCAGTTACAGCTTTACCATGGAGCAAGGGGATCAGGAGCCATACACAGAGCCCATAGTTAACATTATACTGTTTACATACCCTTTCAAACATATGAATGAAACTATCAAAATTATCCCCCTCTGTACATTGTGGAAGAAATTTACTGATCTTTGTTGCTTCTGGGGTTCAGTTACTCCCTTTTCCCTTACCTCCATGACCCTGGCAAAGAGTCAGCATCTCCTTTTCATGTTGTCTCTGCCTCTCATTCTCCTCAGCTTCCAGACATTATAGTTTCTCTGCTGCTTCTATTTCCAAACACTTGGCCTCCAGTTCAAGTCTCTTTAACTGCAGATGATTTTTAAGCCCTCTGTGGAAAGATTAAACTGTCCATTTTCTGAGAGTAGTACATCTCCAAGGCCAGCCTGGTGGTCCTCCTGAGTGCTGGTCTACAATGCAGCTGTTCCCAAGGCTACAATCATTTCTGTCTTAGTCAGGTTGGCATGCACCAGTCATTTAGCCTGGCACATCTCAGCCAACTGGCTCCTTGTCAGCTTGCCATACTCCTCTGCTGACCTGCTTGCCTGCTCTCCCTGACTAACTAAGCTAACAAAAAAAAAATAAAATAATTGTGATATGAAACTCTGAATGTTCACTGTGTAGCTGATTGAGAGTACAAACAACTTCCTTAGTGGCCACTGCTCACAGGCTACATGAATTGAATATCCACACTACTACAAGCCAATTAATATGTGATGTGGATATCCCACCACTGCCAACCAATTATTATGTGGCACCCCAGCAATGGCCCAGTAATCAAGGAGCCTCAATCCTCACCACTGGCAATAGTGGGGGACGTACACACTGGGAGGATGACAAGTACACACACAGTGAAGTGCAATATCCCTTAAGAGCACACAGAGACCACAGTCAGTCTGAGGCTGGTTTCTCCCTCTTTCTCTAGATCCCGAATAAGACTCCTGACTGGCACAGCTATAGGGTTAAGAGATCAGCTGAGGAGCCAAGCCAAGACCTTCAGCACCCTCTCTGTCCAACCAGTTCTTCGTGTCCCTGCCCTATTAGCTGACACACACACTTGCTTTGAGGTTTGATCTACTCACACACACACACACACACACACACACACACACACACACACACACACACACACACACACACACACACACACACACACCTAGTAAAGACTGGCACAGGTTTACTAGCTATGCCCCTTCTGCCCAGACTATAAGGTAGTTTCCACTCACACCAGTCCCTACTTATCAGCTACTTTAAGGTCCTTAGCAAAGGGTGTTCAATCTTACTATGCAATATTACTATTAATCTAAATGGTAGTCTGACCAAGAGCAAGGCTATTTAGGAGTGGGCTGTATAGTGTCACCAGACAGATATGCAAGTACGCTAAGAGCTTAAATATCTTTAAACAGACCAGCCACAATTGAAAGGTTTACATATATTTTATAATAAATACTAAAAGAACAAGACAATACTTAATAAGTAATTAGCTACATCAGAGTTCAAAATCACAGGAAATATTTAAAAGAACATTACAGGACAGTTACCAGTGATAAGTGGGTTGAGGACCAGGCCTACTCTGACCCATGCTAAGGACCCCTGATAACAGTGGGAGGGGTATATGTGCCCCTATTGGCCAGTGTGTGCCCACCATAAAGCCCAGCAGCCCTGGGACAATAAGCTACTGGCTGGCTGGTGTCTAGTTGCCCAGCCTGGGTTACCTGGGATAGCTCTGTTGAGCAAAGCTGGACGTAAAACCAACCAACCTGCCAAACATGAACTGAGAACTGCTATGCTTAATGTAGGTTCACTGACAGAATGCAGCTTGGAAGTGGATGACATGATGATACGGAGGAGGCTGGACATTCTATGTATCCAGCAGATGAGATGGAAGGGCAGTGCAGCAAAGCCACTTGGCATGTGATCCAGAGTCTACTACTCAGGTGGAGGGCAAACTTGAAATGGTGCAGGAATTGTGGTGAGAGAGAGGCTTCAGAAGACAGTAAGGGATATCATTAGAATTAATGACAGACTCATGGCAGTCAGACTCCAGGGTAATGATAGGACAGTATTCATAATTTCAGCCTATGCCCCACAGCAGGGTTATGATATTGAGGAAAAGAGTGCATTCAGACAGCAGTTGCAGGACCTACTAGATAAAGCAGGACAATATAAATTGGTGTTGATAATGGGTCACTTGAATGCACATATTGGGACAGAAAAAACAGGATATGAGGACTGCCTGGGTCCAGATGGGTGGGGCAACAGGAATAAAGAAGGAGAAGCCATTTTAGACTTCTGTCTGGTAAATGGCTTGATAGTAGCCAACACATTGTTCAGAAAGAGAGACAGTCACAAGATCACATACAAGCGTAGTCAACTTGCACCTCAGGTAGACTTCCTCCTAGTAAGGAAAAGGCACTGGCGCAGAATCCATGATTGCAAAGTCATCCCCTGTGAAACAGTCAGCCCACAGCATAAACCACTGGTTGCCACAATCAGTTGCAAGCAGTGGTCAGACAAGGCTCTAAGGTCAACCCAAAGACCAGGTTGAAGACCTGGAAGCTGACTGGAGAGAAAGTACAACAGTTCAAGGAATTACTCAGGGCTCTAGCACTGGGGCAGAATCCATGATTGAAAAGTCATCCCCAGTGAAACAGTCAGCCCACAGCATAAACCACTAGTTGCCACAATCAGTTGCAAGCAGTGGTCAGAGAAGGCTCTAAGGTCAAACCAAAGATCAGGTTGAAGACCTGGAAGCTGACTGGAGAGAAAGTACAACAGTTCAAGGAATTACTCAGGGCTCTAGCACTCCAAGAAGAGGAAATAGGTGGAGTTGAAGAACAATGGCAGCACCTAAAAACAGCATGTGTTAGGACTACAGAAAAGATATGTGGCCGAGCCAGGTATGGAAATAAGATACATAAGGAAAGCTAGTGGTGGAATCCAGAAGTCCAGGAAGTCATCAAAAGAAAAAAAGGAGTGCAGAAAGAAGTGGGAAACAGAAAAGACTGACCAGGCTAGGAAGGACTAGTGGTTCACTAATAAAGAAGCTAAGAAAGAAGTTGCAATAGCAAAGAATTGGGCATTGGAGGCACTGTACCAACTTCTGGAAAGTGACTCAGTAAAGGGCACAAAGAAACTATATCAGGGTGCAAGTTAAAGACAGAAAGATAAAGAAGATAGTCAGACACCCTTCATAAGGGATGTCAGCAACAACCTGCTTACCAGCCTAGAGGACATCAAAGGCAGATGGAAGGAATATTTCCAGCAGCTTCTGAATGAGGAAAACCCCACAGAAGCTGTACTGCCCCAGAAACAGCCTACTATGAGAGAAGAAAAGGAGCCCACCCTAGAAAAATAAGAACAGCCCTAAGGAAGATGAAGTCAGGGAAAGAATCAGGCTCAGATGAGGTCACAGCAGATATGATAAAGATGCTGGGTGAGATAGGGGAGAAATGGCTCCTGAGGGTACTAATAGCATTGTGGAGAGAAAGGCATATCCCAGATGACTGGAGAATAAGCATACTCATGCCAGTGTACAAGAACAAAGGGGTTATCCACATCTGTGGGCAGTACAGAGGCATCAAGCTCCTATCACATTGCATGAAAGTTCTGGAGGGGGTGATTGATAAACGGATACACAGAGCAGTAGAATGTAAGATGGGAGATGAGCAGTTTGGATTCAGATCAGGATGCAGCACAACTGACCCGATGTTTGCATTGAAACAGATACTTGAGAAGAAGATAGAGATGAGGAGAGAGTCCAATTGGGCATTCCTAGACTTAGAGAAGGCATATGACAAGGTCCCAAGAAAGCTGTTCTGGGCAGTACTGTGGTGGTTTGAAGTCCCAGAAACATTGGTAGAATTAGTGCAGGCTATGTACAAGGACCTAATGACTCAAGTATGAACAGTGTTTGGCCTCACAGAGGGGTTCCTAGTTGGTGTGGGTGTACATCCGGGTTCAGCTCTGAGTCCACTGCTGTTCATACTGGTGATGGACTACATTAGCAAACAGGTTGGAGTGGATATATCAACAAAGCTGCTGTATGCAGATGCTGTGGCATTGCAGGCAGACTCTGAGATAGAACTTCAGCAAAGGATAGGAAAATGGAATGCAAATCTGAAGGCACATGGGATAAAACTAAGCACAGATAAAATGGCAGTAATGGCAGCAAAGTGGGGAAATCAGAAGAAGCTGAGAATAGAGATAGAAGGGAAGATAGTGGTAAACAGGTAAACAGATTCAAGTATCTGAGAGGGGTAGTTGAGGAGAAGGGTAGTCTGAATGAAGAGGTCAAAGCTAGAATCAGAGGGGCTGCAACCAACTGGCATTGAGTATTAGGTGTAGTCTATGACAGAAGAATGCCAAAGGAGCTGAAAAGTAAGGTGTACAAGACACTGGTGGAACCAATACTACTGTATGGTACAGAAACCTGGACAGTAAAGGTAGAACAGCTGAAGAAGCTAGAGGTGATGGAAATGAAGTGCCTGAGAAAGGTGATAGGATGCACACTGTGGGACAGACGGAGAAATGACGACATAATAGCAGAAGCCAGAGTAGCTCCAATTGCAGAAAAGATCAAAGAGAACAGATTATGGTGGTTCGGGCATATGTGTAGAACTACACTGAGAACAAAAATGCAGAGAATGGCAAAAGCAGGCAGGGACTACTTTATTCAAGAAAGATTGAGCGCTTTCGTAAGCTTATATCAAACTTCATCAGAACCATCTAATACAAAAAAACACACCTTTAAATAATCTTGGATTGTTGGATCTTAGTAGACCACCTTTAAACCTTTTGTTTAAAAACATGCAAATTGTAAACATATTAAACCCTGTGTTTAACTTTTCTTTAAAATTCAACCTGAAATAAAAATTGTATACTTATAAAAAAACGAAAATTACACATAATAGGAGTTTTTGTTTTTTGGGGTGGATACTGTCCATAAAAACAATAGGGGGGCCATGGCATGATTTGATTGGGTATAAGGAACTGGTTTGGCAGTTGAAATTAAATGCCACAGTTCCACCTGGGTTGAATGGTTCCATTTCCATTGTTAGTGTTTTGAGATTGATGTCCTATTATGTGTAATTTACTAAGACCTGAAGGTTTTTATTGGTAGGTTTGATCATGTGATTAATTTTGAGGATTATTTAAATGTGTGTTTTTTGTAATAGATGGTTCTGATGAAGTTTTGATATACTCTTACAAAAGCGCTCAATCTTTCTTGAATACAGTGTTTCCAGCCTGCTTTTGTCATTCGTGGCATTTTTGTTCTCAGTATGGTTACTGGTTCATGTTTGTTTGGACTTGACACATGTGTAGAAAAGCAGAAGCCAATCTGGTGAGGAAGATTTGGGACAGACAGGAATAAGGTAAGAGGAAGTGAGGACATCCAGCAAAGAGGTGGATGGATTATGTGAAAGAAGATCTGCAACAGTCAGGCATGAGTGTTGAGGAAGGCAGGAATGTGGCACTGAATCGAGAGAATTTGTGACAGTTAACGTGATACCCCAACCCCATGTAGGAAAAATGGGAAAATGGGTGCTGATGATGATGATGATGATGCAGGACAGTCTCAAATAAAGAAATCATCTAAGCTATACTTTACTATATTCCTATCTGAATCTAAAAGTTACTATGCCTAAAACTTACTTACAGCAAGGCAAGTGCAGGTGCTGGATGTTCTTGTTGGGTCAAAGACAACATATGAAATGCCCTGTCTCTGTCTGAGAGAGTTCTTAAATTAATATCAAATATTACTGCTGAGTTAGTTTGGACGATATTACTTTTTGTCACCTGACTTCAGTTCCCAAGCTAAATCCCCTTTGTCAGAAACTAACAGAATTTTAGCATCTCCCTGTGAAAAATACATATCTCTCAGATGTTTGCAGATCCTGGAATAAAACAATAAAACACTCTACATCTGAAACCTAGTAATTGCTTCTCTTTCAAGACAATACACAAAACTTCTAGCTCTAGACATTGTGTCTGCTACTGCACTGAAACTGAGAAATAACATCTCTTTTATTACGTGGTTATAAAACAATTTAATTTCACTATTTTCTCTGAATTTTTTTCAAGTTAACCTCCTGTGTTCCAGTTTCCATTAAACATATACATCTAAGCAGTCACAATAATGTAGGTACATTCCTGTTATATTCCAGTAGGGCATGCTGTGGTTACATTTTATCTCAGTACTTTACACACACTTCTGTATAAATCATATCAATATTCACAAATGACATAGAATTATTAACACAATTCCAGATAGCTGGGCTGACAGTACTTCCCTGTGTCACAGTAACTATCACACTTAACCCCCCCCCCCCCAGCAGCAACTAAACTAAAAAACTTATCCAAAGCAGACTATAGCCTCTTAAGGGATAGTATAAATAGCTTCACTGCACCTCACCCCTCAGATGGAACTGGCAACTATGCCGAGTTCTACACCAATGCTTTATACAAACACCTGTATAACAGCATTGACTCGGTTGTACCTTATAGGACCAAAACAAGCTCCTCAAGGAAGCGCAAACCTGCCTGGTGGAAAACTCCCATTGACAGGCTTTACAATAAGAGAAAGAAATTGCTGTCTATGAGTAAGAATGAGTGTGCCCTAATCTGGCAACACTGCCTCCTCAGCTTAAACAAGCAAATAATACTTCTTGTGAAGTCCTCCAAAGCAAACTATGAATCCAAATTAACTTCTTCAACTAAGGACAGCCATAAGGCGTTCTTTATTTACATCAGTAACCTAAAAGGAAAGGCCCAGATTTATGCTTAACTGGTAGTTAATGATACCGCATATACTAAGCCTGTGGACATAGCTAACCTGTTGTTCGACAGGTTCTGTGAAAACTTCACTCTCCTGTCCCCGCCACATGTACCCCATGGCATCCCTACCACCTGTCCCCTACCTTGTATCTTTAAACATCAGGTCATAAATGCCCTCTCTAAGGCCAAAAACACAGCATCTATGGGACCTGATAACATCCCAGGCTGTGTCCTACATGGGGTACAACAAGAATTAGCAACACCATTGGGTATTCTTTTCAACCATAGTCTAAGCACTGGCATCATCCCAGCTGAATGGAAATGGGCACCATTATTCCCTTGCAGAAAGGTGATGCTTACACTAACGCCAGTAACTATAAAGCTATTAGCCTGACTAGCCTTTTCTGCAAGGCCATGGAGCGAATCATCATGGACCTTATCAACAAAGATGTAGGTAATCTCCAAACACTTGAATCTACTCAGTTTAGATTTGTCAAAGGGAGATCATGCTGGTTAACCCTGGTGGACATCTTCAAATTAGTCACCAAGGCCCTGAATGAGGGAAAATCTGTGCATACAGCTTACCTAGACTTAGCCAAGGCTTTTGACACTATCCCACACTCAGGCATCATTGACAAACTTATCCAGCTAGGTATCAACCCTTATATCGTTAGATGAGTCACTAACTGGCTCAGTGATAGAACACATATAGTCAAAATAGAGGAATCCACCTCCAACAGCAGACCTGTAACCAGTGGTGTTCCACAGGGATCATTCCTGGGACCTCTACTGTTTGGAATCTATTTCTCCAAATGCAAGCAAAAACTAAAGGTCTGTGGCTGATAAGGTTTGCTTATGACTGCAAACTGGGAGCGGTCATAGCATCTCAAATGATGTCAACATTCTGCAAGAGGATCTTACACAAACAAATGATTGGTGCCAAAGTCATAGCCTGAAACTCAATGTAAAAAAAATGTATTATTATTTCTTTCAGTAAGAGCAATGTTTCTGCTAACTACCACATCAATAGCAACACCCTAAGTACACACTCATTGGTGAGAGACCTGGGCACACAGGTTGATAACAACCTTACCTTTGGACACTATGTCTCCACAGTGATAAGAAGGGTATTCTATATTGCTCATCTCATAAGGGTATTGTCTCCAGAAAAAAAGAAGCTATAGCCTCCGTGTATTCTTCCTTCATCAGGCCAATAATTGAGTACAACGCCCCTTTTGGTATGTACCTTTGGAAGCACCTGCAGCAATTGGAGAGACCACAAAGGTTCCTCACAAGGAAAATTGAAGGTCTACAGCATCTCACCTATGTGAATTATCTGAAATCACTGTCACTTTATTCTGTTTCATACAGACAACTCAGAGGTGATCTCTGTCTTGCATATAAGGCAATCTCTGACCCTACTTTATTGGGATATGCTGCATATCCACCAGTCAACTGGTTCATGGGTTACTCACTCTAAAGACCTTAACCTGGTATGTGACATTAATAGAACTTGCTGGAGAGACAGATTTACCTCCCAGAGGTTACCGCACCTTTGGGACAGACACCACTTCATGTCAAACAGAGCACCTCATTGGCCCTCATCAAACACAATCTGGACGATAGGATGGATAACTGTAAATTCAACATGGGGGTTCCACCTGTGTCCCTCTTGGACAAGGGCAATGGGTGCTGATCATAGAAATAAGGGTAGAACTTGGTTATGCTTATAAGATCCCTAGGGCCATTAGCCTAGTAACTTCCTGTGATCCTATGATCCTATAGTACAACTGTCTGAGTAACGTATCTAAGCACTACACTCTTTAGTGTTGCACTGAAACATTTTAAAACAATTATGAGAAATCAGCAGTGATACTGACTTCCAAATGACACAGTTAATATATATTGACCATTTGCTACTGTTAAGTAATGTGTGAAGAGCTGAGACCATTCAGTGACATGCTTCTTTATTTGGAGTCTCAAAGTCTCGTATGTAAAGACAGAACTGTATGTACACAGAGCTAGCTCAAAACAGCTATCCAATCCCTTATAGCCCTGAACACAGCGACTACATACAATAAGCCCAAAGGGACAAAATGTGCTATATATTCCTGTCCCCTTAATGAAAATGTCCATTTACAAAATATTCTCTAAACTAGGGAATAAAGATAGACTGCGTCATTTCCTAGGCTAACCACTGGGATTATTCTTATCATATTACAGGTTTACCACTAACTATTAATGCAATCATTTATGTATTTTAGCTCTGATTGGTTTGTGTTAGACTCCATGCACTGTTCCTGAAGCAGATTTTCAAGACGGAGCCACAAATACTAAAGTGATGATGAATTCAGAACTCAAAAGCTTGGCTAACTGAGCACTGAATGGAAAACTATTGATTCTGGATTTTGTTCCTTAGATATTGTTGGAGTAAAGCCATCAACCCTGGTAGTAACCTTGGAAGCCATGGGCCTTGGCAGTAGTTTTTCCACATGTCTATGCCTTGTGACATCACCTTCAGTCTGCACTAACTTTGTTACAGGCACTCATTTGTCTCCAGAAATTCAATTCTGAGCCAGAACTGTCTGATCAGAACTGAAAGGACTATGTTTTGCTTTAGTTCTCCTTCAGCTGACTTAACTCATTACATCTGAGTGACGCCCCAAGGTGCATCTGCAGTTACCTCCTACTGACGCCTCTAGCTGTCAACTATTGCTTGTTCATATTTGCATTAATAATTCCAAAACCATGCTATGTACGTTATCAGAAGATTTTTATCTTGAAGAATATATAATGGCACACTCAGCTGTGTTGATATTTGACCTCTGTCAATGATTATTGGTTAGAACTGTAAGGTAATAACTTCATTTTTTAAAGGCTCAAGCTACACACCCACTGGGAGTTAAAGGTACACACTCAAAAGAGCTGTACTGGAAGGAATGAGTTAAGTATCATGCTGGGATTTTGCCAAGTGTGGTGCCACTGCTGGCTTCAGTAGATTGAGCCAAGTATATAACTTGTCTTCCCATCAAAAGGAATGCTGACGACACCTGATCATTAGCATAAGGTGAGTTTTGGAAGGGTATCGAGAAAATGTGCAGATGTTTTGAGCAGAACTTTACCCCTGCATAGCTTTTAAAGTGTGTTTCATAGCCTTTTAGGTAATCTGGCTGTTGGATGATATGAACAGAGGTAATATGTTATGTGCCATTCAGTTTAAGGATTTTTTTTTCAGAGTAATGAGTGACAAAGTCAAACAATGGTCTATTATCATTTGCCAGTTAGTTGTACAGTCAAGTCAAATCAACTGAACTGAATCTCAGTGAAATACTTTTGGACTTTGTAGATTTCATGATAGCAGTATCAAACTATTTACGTCTACAACCACCAGGAACATGTTTTCTTCAAAAATTTCTGACAAAGTCAAAGCAGAAACATTGGTAGAACATTCATTAGTATTATTGGTCTAGTTAAAGAAGAATTATCAGACCATAACCCCTTAAAATGTACTTATCTCTTCCCAATACACATTTAATGTTTCACAATCCATAAACTTACCTGTCAAACTAGTTTTTACATCTTTGCTACATCTCCAACAAACTAAAGAAGTCACTTTACTAAACTTAGAGATTTTATAAAAAGTAACAAACATTATATTATTTGCAATGGTGATGGACAGGTTGACAGACGAGATCAGACATGAGTCCCTGTGGACTATGATGTTTGCAGATGACATTGTGATCTGTAGTGAGAGTAGGGAACAGGTGGAGGAGACCCTGGAGAGATGGAGATATGCTCTAGAGAGAAGAGAAATGAAGGTCAGCAGGACTAAGACAGAATATATGTGTGTGAATGAGAAGGAGGATAGAGGAATGGTGAGGATGCAGGAAGTAGAGGTGGCGAAGGTGGATGAGTTTAAATACTTGGGATCAATAGTTCAGAGTAATGGTGAGTGTGGAAGAGAGGTGAAGAAGAGAGTACAGGCAGGATGGAGTGGGTGGAGAAGACTGTCAGGAGTGATTTGTGCCAGACGAGTACCAGTAAGAGTGAAAGGAAAGGTCTACAAGAGGGTAGTGAGACCAGCTATGCTATATGGGTTGGAGACAGTGGCATTGACAAAAAGGCAGGAGTTACAGCTGGATGTGGCAGAGTTAAAGATGTTAAGATTTGCACTGGGTGTGATGAGAGTGGACAGGATCAGGAATAATTATATTAGAGGGTCAGCCCAGGTTGGAAGGTTTGGAGACAAAGCCAGAGAGGCAAGATTACATTGGTTTGGACATGTGCTGAGGAGGGATGCTGAGTATATTGGGAAAAAGATGCTAAGGATGAAGCTACCAGGTAACAGGAAAAGAGGAAGGCCTAAGATAATGTTTATGGATGTGGTGAAAGAGGACATGCAGGTGGTTGGTGTGACAGAGTAAGATGCAGAGGACAGGAAGAAATGGAAACAGATGATCCACTGTGGTGACCCCTAACGGGAACAGCCAAAAGATGATGATAATGTTTCCACATAAAACTTTCCAGTATAAACTTGAAGAAGTTTGACTAACTGATTTAAATAACAAGGTTTTATTCTTAACATTTATTGACTAACTCAATCCACTACTATCTAAAAAGTTCCAGAATTTTTCATCAAGGTTATTATTATTGCTATTTATAATTAACTTCTATAACTTGAACACGCTTCCTTTGTATGTCAATTTACCTTCAGTAATAGCATTCATATATTCATATAATGGGGGAGTAGTGTTATGTTCATCTTTACTCATATTATCTATAAAGTTATGCAATTTCTTACTGATGGATAACTTTAACTGGTTAACAGATTCATCCAAGTTATAATATTCCATTAAATATTCCGGTGACTTAGCTTTTCCTTTTTCAAAACAATCAGACCATAATACAAATCTGTTCCTTTTTAGTAAATTCATTTTAACATTGTTTGGAGTTTCCTTAACTCTAGAGGTGTGCGCAATGGGAAAAATACAAACATTTCCATTTTGATATTAATGGAGTTTTAAAAACATATTTCTTAACTGGTTTAAGAATGGATTTCATATATGCAGAGTCGAAAGACTGAAATTAATTTCATTCCTTAACCAGATGAAAGGATTATTACATATTTCTAATTTATCATATTTGATAAATGTATAAGAATTTACTATAATCTGCTCCAGAATAGTTTTCCATTGACTAGTGTAAGTCTAGCCAGAGTATAATAGAATTAAAATTTGCAGCAATAGAAGAAGATTTTACATCTGGAAAGCCAATACCACCATACTTCCATAATTTTAAATGATTTTCATTCACAGTTCTTGGCTTTTTAGGATACCATAAAAATGAAGTTAACATTTTTCCATTTTCTTTAAAAGTTTTTTGTCAGGTATTAAAACTATTGAATGCAATACATATAATCCTGGATAATATAATCATTTTAATAAGCACTAACCTATCCTCAAAAGTAGAAAAACAATTATTCCATTTTTAATAAGAAGTAACACTTCAATTATTTTTTCAAAATTATTATTAATCTTACTCACATTCTGACAGATTTTATTCCTAAATGTTTTAGTTCTTTTTCTTCCCAATTATATTTGTATTTATATTTAAATTTACTATCTAGTAATTGATTGAACACTAAAGTTTCAGTTTTATTATTATTAAATTTCAGCAGCAATACTACTTGAGACATTTTAATGTCCTTATCTATTTCTTCAATTGAAAATTTTAAATCTCTTATTGTTAGAAAATATTATCTGCTGTATTTTAGATTGACAATCCTTATTACTTGGGAATCCATCATTTTTTCATTGCTTATTGTACTGAGCTAAGGGTTTCATAACTAATGCAAATACTAGAGGGGAATATGGGCAACCTTGCTTTGTGCCTTTGTTTAAAGTGAATCCTTGAGAAACGTAAAATCCAATTTTAACATATTCTTTGGAGTCTCTATACAGTTTTTTCTAAATATTACAATCACAATCTCTATTGATATCTAAAAGAATTGTGGCTAATTTCTTGTTCATTTCTTTTGCTAAATCAAAGATAGTTATTACCATTTTTATATTATCATACATTAATCTATTGACTATAAATCCTGTTTGATCTTTATTAATTAGTCATCCATTTTATCTCTTAATCATGTAGCCAAGATAGAAGTAAATATTTTGTAGTCTACATTTAATAATAAAATAGGTCTACATGAGGAAACTAACTGATTATCTTTTCCTTGTTTAAGTATAGGTGAGTTTACAGAAAATTTCCACGAGGGAAGAGTTATTTTGTCACTCTGAATTATCCTGAAAATGTCACTCAGTAGTTCTAAAATATTTAACAGAAGCAGACTGTATAATTCCATACTTAGACCGTCTAACCCTGGAGATTTACTAGTTTTTCTCTTTTTTTAAAGCTTCTTTAACTTCTATTAGGATAACAGGCTTATTCAGCAGAGATATTTGTTGCCCATTAACTTTATTAGTAACATTTCTCTTTAAATAGTTATCAATTTTGTAATCAGCAGGATTATTATATTTATCTTTATTAAGATCCTCATGGAATTAAAAAAATATATTAATCATTTCTTCTATGTCTGATGTAAGCTTATTAGTGTGATAATGTCTTAATTTTATTAGCTAATATATGTAGATTGTATAACTGTGGAATTTTATTTTTTCAAAAGTTATCACTACTTATGCATTAAAACTGTTTCTCCTTTTTTAAATGACTTCAGTATTATCTAACTTCTTTGTCTGTTATTCAAACCTCATTTTATGTATTTCATCTTGTATTTCTAACAACTCTTTATCCCATTCTTTCATTTTATTACTAGCCCATCCCATTCTATCTTTAATATACATTGTAAGGAGTCCCATAGTATGACTTTGCTAATTTGACCATTATCATTCAAAGATAAAAAATCTCAGTTTGTTCCTCTTCTTTAATTTCATCATATACACTGGGATTCCATAAATAATCTCAAATTTCCTTATTTCCATCAATATAGTAATATTTAGTGCACTGTGATCAGATAAAGGACAGGGTATAGTTTTAAGATAATTCAATTCATTAAGTAAATCCATAGAGGTATAAAGCCTATTAATTCTAGTTTGTATACGATGTGCATACGAATAATGAGTGAAGAACAATAACTTATCTTCTGCTTTTAATACTAAATCAACTAAAATATTATTACTAATCAATCTGTTTAGTGCTTTCACTGATGCCATAATTTTAGCTTTCTTCTGTTCACTTGTGTCTTCTATACTAGATATGCAGTTGAAAATCCCCTGCTAAAATTAAACAACCCTTCTAATGACTTTGTAGTAAGTTTAAATGATCTTTTACCTGTGAACCTACTCCAGGGATCCAGTAAAATTAGCTGGTGTATAAAGTTTGTCATTTTATTTAATTATTACAAATGTATACATTCTTTTGAGATCATTAATAGATTCCATGACCTTAGGCATTGCAGTAGATTTTCTCCACAGTATAGCAGTTTCTCTACTCTTTTTGTTAAAAAAGCAGATGATAATATATTGTAACCTAAGTTATTTAAATATTATATATATTTATCTATCAAGTGAGTCTCTTACTAGAATATAATGTCTCCTCTATTTAATTTTAGATATTTCATTAATGATTTCCTTTTGTAGCCATTATTTATTCCATTTACATTAAATGACAATAGAGTAAAACTATCCATACTATGCATTTAAAAACATTAATTTTAAAAGACAATATGATACATTTATCCCCATATTAATTTAATGATATATATATATATATATATATATATATATATATATATATATATATATATATATATATATATATATGGCTGTAATGCATTCCCCCAATGCTATCTTAACATTCCAAATTTTTTAATTCTTCCTTTCTATAAACTAAAGTAGTAAAACTCATAAATAATAAAAACAGAAACAAATCTACAACTGTAATTGTATATATTACCAATAAAACACAACCTACCACAGATACCAAAACTTCTAGTTTGCCTATCAGACAAATTACTATACTAGCTGTCTACCAACCAATGACTAAAAATTCATAAAAAACTAGAAAAAGTTATCATGACTTACAAATAATTAACATATTATTATAAATAAATTAGAGCTGCTCAGGAACTATTTAGTTATATATTTTGTCATTTAAAATGATTACCCCCTACTACTACATAAAAGTTTAATAATCATCTTCTGTTAATCACAAATATTAAATTGTCCAAAAATAGTGTAATTTATACCTATTTATGTAATAGTATAAATTATTCTTAAATTGTTCACTCATTCAACATTATTATTACTAACTCTTTAAATCAATAAGCAAAACAGAGTGGGACCCAAAGAAATAAAGATACATGTAAACTTACAGGTGACTGGTAATCTTATCATACTAAACTATTATGCAAAAGTAAATAAATATCATGCTAAAATATATATACATATTTTATAGATCTAACAAAAGCTCTGAATTAATTTTAAATGTACAAGTGTCTATATCATAAAATGATAATCTATATCTTAAAATTGTCTAATACTCATAATATGATTAATATCAACATATTTAAAAAGCTTTTAGCTTATTAAACTAATTTATAAAAATATATACATTACTGAAGTCAAAGAGAATGTCTTGCTATTTCTATAGAGTCAAAAAATTGCAGTCTATACTGTATTCAAAAGTTACAATGTGCTTAATTCAGATTCTCCCTTCCCATGTTCAAACATATTGAAAATCCCATTCTCCCTTCCCAAGTTCAAAGATGTTGAAAAAAACTACTTTACCTCTATCCCTATCAAAATGGATGTACTGATTCAACAATATAATGCTCAAATTTCAGCTCTGACTTATGAAACAAGTAATTTCATGTATATTTGCTGAATCTAATAACATACAATATGCAAAAAGCTTCTAAGTTAATATGAACAAGCTTCGCATTTCATCTTCAAGATATTTTCAAATATTTTATGTGATTTTCTATGTAAATTATACGAGATCTTGTACATTCACATTTCTGCCATATACAGGTATATGTATTACACATCTTTCTTAAAAACAGTTTGTTATTTAAATATATTTTTCTGTATTATTTGCCCACTAATAGTCTACCTTATTCTGTATAACTTGTATTTCTAAAATATCCCATCAAAGAGCTATTTAATCATTAGTTCTCTATTGGAGATTACTGTATGTGTATATATTTCTTCACTTACTGACACCGCTCTTATATTAATCTTACATAGTGACTATTTCATTCCTTGTGCATTTGTATATTATTCATAAGATTTTTACTCTTCTTATTAATTCTAGTATTACAAGTAATCATGTTTGTTTAATTTGAATGTGTGTTTGTAGGCATTGTGAACTGTTGTTCTGATCTAAGCTTCACATCCTGACATTAGAATTTAATTACAGCATGTGAAAATGACTAGTCAGTGCACATTAGCTGCTAATCTCCTCTGTAAGCATCTTATTCTTCTTAATTCATTAAACTATTCTAATCAGTAACAAACATCTAATTTTACTTCTTTCTGTTAATATGTTAGCGTTAATAACACTGCAGTATAAGCTATTGCCATTCTGCAAAATGTAAGCAAATTATATGTCAGCAACAGCTCAATATAAAACATCACTATAGATTTTGTTTTACCAATTCTTCACTTCTAAATACATTAAAAAAAATCACATATATATTTGAAAAGAAGAGGAAACAAAGAAATGACCTTATTGTTTTCACAGAAATCAGTGATGAACTTTGACCTAGATTTTCTTTAAAACAGCTCTAGGAGCAGACAGGAAGCAAGGCAAGCAAGAATCAAGCCTTTTGACACAACTGGGACACTCTTTTATTCTCAAGCTTTTTTAAGTGTCAATTGCTTCATATATGACCTGTGAAATGAATGTGTTGCCCAGGAACAAAGAAAACAAAACCACCAGCACTTTAACACTTCTAATTAGCATATTACTCAGATTTGACATTCATTTAACCCAGCAATGCTTATACTAAACAAAGTTAAATGAAAAATTCGTAACTTATATAGTCTTAAAGTTACCAGTTCTATTGCTTATAATTTAATAACATTCTCTTACAGGAGGTATTTGTTTAACATTTGGAAATACATTTATAAGTTTAGCTAAATGAAATATATTAAGTATTTCACTGTAAATATGGTAAAACAGTAAGACTAATAATTTCTATCCCTTTTTAATGAAAAAATGTTTTAGCTTAAAATATTAATACTTATTTACATGTTTTGAAGCTTAGAGTCCAATACATACCTTTTACTGAAATGGTAATCTATTGTTTCAGAAAATAAAAGTCCTGCAGTCAGAGAATAACAGTCAATTGTCTTTAAGCTTTTTAATTTTAGAAGCAGTTTTCCAGGAATTCATCTCCATCTGCCTCTTAAAGAATATATTGTTCCAATCCATTTCTTCAGTATTCTTCTTCTTCTTCTTCTTTCAGCTTTTCCCAGTTAGGGGTCACCACAGTGGATCACCTGACCGATCATGATTGGCAGTAGAGTTTTACAGTGTCGAGTTGCCAGCCCAGTGCCCAACATTCCACAGAAGGCACACACACACACACACACACACACACACACACACACACACACACACACACACACACACACACACTCATGCCTACAGCCAATTTAGTGTGTCCAATCCACTTACAGCATGTCTTTGGGATGTGGGAGGAAACCGGAGCACCCGGAGGAAAGCCATGCTACCACAGGGAGGACATGCAGACTTCGCGCAGAAGGCACCCCAGCCAAGGATCGAACTGGAGAACCTCTTGCTGTGAGGTGACAATGCTAACAGCTGCACCACTGTGGCTGCCCTTCTTCAGTATTATTAAAGATTTTATTTTTGTTAACAAAAGTGGATGCTTCTTACAGTGTGTGAAATATTTTAGTTCCTTCAAAAATAAATAATTTATCCTTTTCAGGAAACACCAAATTGGTTTTAATATTGTTCATTTTTAGTTCTTTAATCAGTGGTACTGTAAATTTTCTTTTACTTATTACTTTACTGGAATACTCATAGTAACATCCTACATACTAGATATTAGTGATCGGATGTCTTTTTTAACACAAGAATCCTGAGTACCATTTCTTGAGTGGCTCATGTTGAAGTCTTTTCTGTCTTAACCAAGCAGTTCAAATTCTGACAGGAAAATTATAGCTTTTGATGAACTTAAAGATATGAATTTTTTTATCAGTGAATAAAATTAACTAACATGTATCTCCAATTTTTAAACTTATTGACTATATTTTCTGTCACAGAGCATTCACCAGTTGCTGCTCTCAGTTAGCCATCTTGGCTATGCCCCCCTCAATATAGGGTTAATTGTGACCTTGAAGTACATACATATTGTAATACAATACTCTTTCTTAAGAAATGAAATAACAGGTGTGGCCCATTCTCTATGAATGACAAGTTACAGAAGTATTGCCATGTCCAGGTATTTCATGTCAGCTTCCACTTTGGGCCTTATATTCTTTGTAGTGGAGATGCATTTTTCCCCTCCGGGAATCCAGTGAAAATAGATTTTCCCAGCTAGACATTCCAATTTAACATATATGAATAAATAAACAAATAAAAATACATGTTCTACAGTTCTGACCTTCAGACATTTGATTAACTATCAATACTGATGTTTAGTTTCACAATAGTGCCTCTCTGACTTCACAGTTCTTGAAATACGCAGCATGTCTGTTCTTTATTGTCATTTTATCTGTTCTCCAAACTATGGAGTTCAGCTGAATTTAAACAGACCTTCTACAATGGTGGCCATACCTTTAAGGCTGAACAATTGCTTTTTACTGCATACAAAGGCAAATTTGTGAGCTTTCAGTTTAGCTCCACTTTGATATCTTCATGTCCCATCATTGGAACAAACTCCCTAGTGTATGTTCTCAAAATGGTTTTAGCAGGCCTGAGAGTCAAATGGTAAAATATTTGTTTCACTCCAGTTTCAAGAACTTGAAAAATTGCTGATTTAGTTTCATGGTCCATTCACACTGACTGGTATAGTAAAAATGTACTAGTGTTGAAAACTGCCACTCACCAATATGATGTGGAAAGACCGATCTCCTTCAGATGTAAGGTTACTCTTATCATTCTGCTTCTGTGCAATGTTATGCACTATTCTCTTCTTAAAACATCATGCTACACATTTGTGTTTTCCTCCTTTGCCCATTTTATTAGCTGCTGCCTTGTGGTTTTTGTGACACCCCTCTTCTGGGACAATAATCAAGGACCCTCAATCCTCACCATTAACAGTGGTGAGGGACATTCACTTGGAACAAAAATAGATACACACATTATTTCCAGGTGCAGCTCTCTGCACCAAGCACAATTTTCCTTAAGAGCACACAGGGAACATACTCCTGTCCTGGGGCTGGGTTTCCCTCTCTCTCTCTCTCCCCAGGCTCCAAATAATCCATATTAACCACAGGTATAGAGCTGAGTCCTCAGCAGAGTGCTCCAAGCCAAGTCCTCTGCCACCCTTTCTGAGAAACCAGTGTTATGGGTCCCTGCTCCAAGTAACTGACACACACACTCTTTGAGATTTGGTTTTCACACACACACACACACACACACACACACACACACACACACACACACACACACACACACACACACGCACACACACACCCCTGTTTGTTACAGAACACAAACATATTAAGAAGCAAATACAGTGAGATATAAAAAGCATAGCCTAATGAAAATGTACATTATATACGATGATGTAGGTGAGTAGTCCTCCTTTGTCAGGTTTCAGAAACAGACTGACCTGAGACTTCTATCTCATCTAGTATTAAAACATCATTTCAGTGCTGGATTACAGAATGACATTACATACATCTGGTCACTTGACTTCTGTTTCCCACACTACTCCCTTTACTAGAAACTGAACCAGAATCTAGCACATATGTGTCATGATGCACGCACATAGAGCTTTGCTAAGATGTGTTATAGCATCTGGAAGCTATAAAACCATTTTAAAAACGTCCACCCTTCCAGGGTAGCAATTAGTTCACCCCTAAGGACAATACAGAAGAATTCCTAGTCCTGGTTTTCACAGACATTTTGTCTCTGGCTGCAATCAAAACTGTAAGATGCAATCTTTATGGCCTAAATCGGGCAGTTTAATTTCAGACTATTTTTCAAAGTTAGCTGGTCTGAGAGTAACCTCTTCTTTTCCAGTATCCACTGTTACAATATATTCATTTCAATAGTTACAATACAGTCTGACATACAGGTGCATTTATTTTCTGTCTAGCAGGACCACTGTTGGTACACTTTTAACTCAAGCAGCTTTACAAATACATTTTCAACAAAAGCACCTGTACAAATCAGTTTGATATACAAATGACATATAATTCTTTACAATACTCTAACTAGCTATGCTGGCATATGTTACATATCCACTGCTCTACTTCTCCTGGCACAGCTGACAATAGCTCACATCATCACAATTTTAAATGTATATTTATTGTGTCATTGTTTCCAAATTTCACACACTTGACTCTGTAAAGCATTCAGATACATGGTGCTCCAGTTTTCCTCTGTGTAACACTCATGAGTGGCCACTATTTTCAGTTTGTTCATGGAGGGCATCTTCTGTACTCTGGCACACACTGCAAACTTTCTGTTTCTTTTGCTATCGATTCCATTAGTACTGTATTTTCAATGGTCTTTTCCCATGTTAGGTTTTCTCCATTATTAAGAATTTAAATTTTTTTCTCGACAGAGATCAAAACCAATCTGTCAGAAAGAGTGTCATATCATTCACCTTTAAATTCATAGTGCTCAAATATACATTTAAGCACTGTTACATAATACTAGACCAGTGGTATTCGAAGTGTGGTCAGTAGAACAAAACTGTTTACAACCAGTCCACTGGACATTTTTCTACTTTATTAATTTTTTTTTTAAGTAAAGTAATTCAGCATTATTTTTCACTTAAAAAGATATAATAAAATATAAATGATTTGTGGAGTTCCTTAGCTAGCATCGCATCCCAGTGCTGGATGAGGGAGATGATTGGTTCTAGCAACATTCTAAGCACAGATTCTTGGACAAAGGGGATTTGCAATGGGATGCCCTGCATGGTTCTGAAAGCAGTGATCTAAAATACAACTTTGGATCATTATTTATGCATTTATTTAATTATGAGGAGATATCTGTGGTGTTTACAATTATACAAGTGAATGTAAATGGTGGTTTTATGTGCGTTTGTGTGTGTGTGTGTGTGTGTGTGTGTGTGTGTGTGTGTGTGTGTGTGTGTGTGCGTGTGTGTGTGTGTGTGTGAGTGTGTGTATGCAAGCTTGTGCAAGGAAGCATTGTCTCATGTTTTGATGTGTATGCATTCCTACTAGATATATAGTTTTCTGGAAAATGGTTTTGGACTGTAGTTACTAAATAATGACATACATGTGAGTTTCAGACTTTATCCTTCAGAAAATGCTTGCAAATGTGAAACCTTTTATTCTTTCTAGGTGTATATGACCAATATGTATAACCTGTCCCTGATCTGAGTCTTTATTCTTTTGGGGTGTAGGAGTGAGGAGACATGATGTGTGTATATGTATGACAACAGCAACTTTAAATCTATGATTGTGGTAATTTCTTCTTTCACCTTAATCCTTATCTAACAGCAGACAAATGCATAGGAGGTCACTATTATATTTTTAGGACAGGAAGGCAGCTAGTATTTTCAGGTATGCCTTTTTGTTTCCTTGTAAACATTTGTCATCTCAGTTTATATGGAAATACTAAGCTTAATACTAATTATTAATGCTAAGCAGTATATTAATACTAATTATATAATTATTATATTAATATTAATACTAAGCACTGAACACTGAACAAACTACACAATTCTATCTGTGAGCTACAAAGTAAAAACTCAGACTTTGCACACATGGTAGCAGGTGACTTCAACAGGGCTTATCTGAGAGAGGTGCTGCCCCACTATTATCAATATTTAGACTTTCCCACAAGAGGTACAAACATTTTGCACAGGGTATACACCAACATAAAAAGAGCCTACAAGGCAGTACAACAACCTAGTATAGGAAGCTCTGATCACCTTTCCATCATTCTTCTACCAGCCTACAAACTTGCTCTGATCAGAAAAAAGTCCATAGTGAAGCAGATCAGGGTTTGGCATGAGGGTGCAATGGAATGTCTTCAGGACGGTTTTGAAAGTACCTGCTGGGATGTATTCAGAGAGGCCATCACGTCAGACCAACAGGTAAGCATAGATGGCTACACAGAAGCAGTAATGGCATACATCTGAAAGTGTGTTGATAAAGTATCTATCACCAAAAGTATCACAATTAGAGCAAACCAAAAGCCTTGGCTCACTAGTAAAGACTATGAACACCTGAAGGCAAGGAATGTAGCATTCAGGTCAAAAGACACGGAAGATCTAAGTGAAGCCAGAGCAAATCTAAAAATAGGCATTAAAGAGGCTAAGAGGGAGTATGGATGAAGAGCACAGATCACTTTGAGGTACATGAGGGATAGTAGGAGTCTTTGTCAAGGGATACAATAGATCACCGATTATAAAACCAGGGCAGCTCAGTGTGAAGACAGCATTGAATTTCTGAACATGCTGAACTTCTTCCTTGGTAGAGTCGAAGTGAAAAATAACTTGCCTGCAACTTGGTTACTCACCAGAATGAGGGGGTGCTCAGTCTTAACTTTGAGGAAGTGAGAGGTCAGCTAAACAAATCGAATCCCACGACGGCTGCTGGCCCAGACAATATACTTGGCAAAGTACTAAAAGGGTGTGCAGATCAACTATGCTCAGTTATGACAGATATTTTCAACACCTCCCTTGCTCTAGAAAAAGTACCCTCTTGCTTCTGGGTAACAAACATCATCCCTCTTCCTAAAAAAGCCAATCCCTCTTGCCTGAATGACTACAGACTGGTTGCTTTAACCTCTAATGTCATGAAATGTTTTGAGAGGATTGTTAAAAAGCACCTGTCAGCAATTCTACCATCAACCTTTGATCCTCTACAGTTTGCTTATCAGGCAAACAGGTCCACTGCTGATGTCATATTGGTGGCATTGCACCTCTCACTTGACCATCTAGAGGGAAAGAACAACTATGTCAGACTGTTGTTTATAGACTTCAGTTTGGCATTTAATACTGTGGTTCTGATACAACTTATCGATAAGCTAGTCAGCCTTCCACTTAACAAGCACCTTTGTAACTGGATCTTAGACTTCTTGAGCAACAGACCATAGAGGGCATGTGTAGGAAAGAACATCTCGGGGTGCATAATTCTCAACACCGGTGTTCCTCAGGAATGTGTACTCAGCCCACTGCTGTTCATCATCCTTACCCACGACTGTTCTGCAAAACACAGCTCCACTCATATCATCAAGTTTGCAGATGACACCACAGTCATGGGACTCAAAGGAGAGGATGAAAAAGTGTACAAAGATGAGGTCAACTTTCTGATCGAGTGGTGTGTGAGAAACAGCCTAGACCTGAACATCAACAAAACAAAGGAAATCACTGACTTCAGGAAAAGGTCAACTGCCCACTCATCACTCAAGATTAATGGTGAAGAGGTGAAAAGGGTTAATATTACAAAAGTTCTAGGAGTACACATTTCAGCGGATCGCTCTTGGACTGTGAATACTGGTCAGTTGGTCAAAAAGTCCCATCAACGTCTCCACTTTTCTGAGAAGACATAAAAGAGAAATTGTCCCACTTACTGTTCTCTCCACCTTCTACAGAGGAGCTATTGAGAGCATTCTCACCTATAACTTCACTCTTTGGCTTGGGAACTGTACAGTAGCTGAAAGGAAGAAGCTACAGAGAGTAGTGAGAGATGCTGAAAAAAATCATGAGCACCAGTCTATCATCAGTCCAAGAGCTATTCACAGCAAGGAGCCTTAAAACAGCCCAAAAATACTTAATGACTACTCGCACCCTGCACATAGCTGGTTTACTCAACTGTTATCTGACAGGAGGTATCGCAGTATTCACAATAGGACCTCCAGATTCATTAACAGCTTCTACCCAATGGTGACAAGACTTATTAACTTGGAGACTAGCCCTAGTGACTCCACCACAAATTAACTTAATAACAGTGTTTTGTTTGGAATGTGCAATATTTATTTACTTAGTTATGTATTTACATTCAAGTGCAATTGCTTGTTACTTGCTTTATGTAATAACACATAAAGAGGGACAATTTTAGTTCATATGCAATAACCAATCTTACCTGTCATGCTGCTACTGTACAGTATTTATATGACTACATGGGGGGATTAGCTTTTTTCTTTTGCTCTTGGGCATAGTCATTAGAGTCTAATTCCATTACTTGATGTGGCTTAATGTATTTTGTTGTATCCTTTGCTTCTCTGTACTCTCATGGTGAGCTGATACTCATAATTTCATTTAGGTTTACTCATGTGTAGCCCTAAATAACAATAACATTTACTTTGAATCTCTGGATATTAAAGCTTGGACACAACTTATTTCTTCCTTGTAAGATAATAAGATCTAATTTCTTTCCTTAGCTACAATTTTTGTTAAGGACATGATTGGATCAAAAGGTTGGGAAAAAAACCTATAATGTACCTCAGAGTATCTAAAATGCCATTGCTTCTTGGGGCCGAGTGGCTTCGAGATCCCCAACTTAATTCATTTACTTCAGAATAGTCTTGGGCAGTCTTACTGCTCAGATTGAGACAAGGTGTAGAAACACAAAGCAGTCATCCTGGTAGTGTGGCTTATTGGTTGCATGTCTTTAACTACTAGAGTCTGTTTGTTTGCAGTAGTTTTAGAGATGTACCAGGCCATGGCGGCTTGAAAATAAAAATAACTCTTCCTTCACCTCAGATAAAAAACAACCGGGGCTTTACCATAGATAGTTCGGGTATTAACAAACAAGAAAAAAGACTGGCTCGACACCGCTATGTGAAAAAAGTTTTTAATAAAAAGTACTCCAACAAAGGGTTCACCAACCCTTCATCAGACAATGAAACACATAGAATTTCACATTTAAAAACAAGCTTCAACCAATCAACTGTTGATATTTAACCCACCTATTTTGTAATGCAGGTTTTAAAGGTATCTTGTCATTTAAGCCTGGATGCCTATGTGAAGTAAGTGTAATGATCCACTTGGATTCTAAAGTCTCTGTATACAATTTAATGTCACCCCCTCTAGCTCCCAATCTGACATTTACAATAGCTTTAAACATAAAAGTCTGTGTTGGATTGTTTTCCACATGCTTATATAAAGCATTTTGCTCTACCTTGTTCCTAATACAAGAAAGATGTTGTAGTATTCTAACTTTCAACATGTTTGTTGTCATCCCTACATAATAGGCCATACATTTTTGGCACTCCGCTATATAGACCACATGTGTTGTCCTGTGCTTTAAAATTAAACCTTCGTCCATCCACTGGATGCAAAAAGGATGGATCCTTGTTTATGCTGGTACATGCTTTACAATTACCACATGGTAATGTTCCAGCTTTGCTCTTCCAAATTTTGTTACCAGAGGCTCCCTTCTCTCTACATAACAAATCTTTGAGATTGGTGTTACGTCTGTAAGCAAAACTAGGTGTGTGACCTATGATCTCACATAATCTATCGTCCCCCCTTAATATGTTCCAATTCCTTTGGACAAATAGCCTGAATGTCTATGATGTTACTGCTGTAGGTAAAGAACATCTTGGGTCCATTGGTTTTTCTTGGCTTGGGCAAAGAATGCATTTCGTCCTTGTCCCTTCTTAACCAAGGTTTATATTCCTTGGTTCTCCCCTGACCACTGTGATCTATCTTAGTCTGTATCATCCTATCATTGTACCCTCTTTTGTTGAAACATGTCCTCAAGTTTTCCACTTCTATCTCATATTTATTATCTTCTAAACACAATCTTGATGCCCTGCATAGTTGTCCTTGTACTATGTTCGGAAAAAGGTGTCGAGGATGCATACTATCAAATGATAGTAAGTGGTTGGTCCAACAGTCTTTTCTATACAAACTAGAAGAATAACCTCTTGAATCATGTGTGATCCTGGTGTCTAAAAAATCTATTTGTTCTGTGGAGTGGGTCATTGTAAACCTTAAGAACGATGTGGTTGAGTGTAAATACTCAAGAAAATTCTTTAACATTTCCTCACTGCCTCGCCAAAACATAAAAACGTCATCTACAAATCGTGCATAAGCACCTACATATCTTGTCCAATTGGCATTATTGGTGATGGTCTCGGTCTCCCAATAATGTAAGACCAAATTAGCATAAGTGTTGGCACAGGGGGTGCCCATTGCCACCCCCTGTGCCTGTCTATAAGCCTGTTGTCCTCCTATAAATACATTATTCTCCAAAACTAGAGACAATAAGGTGCATATCAAAACAACCTTATGTTCATCCTCACCCATACTGCACAAAACATGTTTTATGGCTTGTATGCCATAGTTGTTACCTATGACTGTGAAAAGGCTTTGTACGTCTAAAGTGACCATAATGGTGTTACCTTGGAAGCCTTCTAGCTCATATGTCCTTACCATCTGCAAAAAATGTTTTGTGTCCTTCAAAATATTATATATCTTGTCCACATAAGGTCTCAATGTATGTTCCAGCCAAATTGATATAAACAATGGGCCTAAAGGGTGGGTCATACAAAGATTTGTGAATCTTTGGCAAAGCCTTAAACATTGGAGTTTTGGGTTTATTTATCAGTAAAAAGTTTAACAAATCATCATCTATTGACATGTCAAAGTGCAACCTCCGTAAAGCCAAATGCACATCTTCTATCACCCTATGGACAGAGGTGGGATTAATGGGTGTATACGTGGTGCTATCCGATAGCATGGCACTGATCTTGGAGTTATAAAACTCACTGTCTAATACAACCACTGCCCCTCCTTTGTCTGCTGTTTTGATCACAATGTCTGTGTTGTTAGATAAACCATGTAAGGCTATCTGTTGTTGTTTAGTAAGGTTTTAATATCTGTTCTGCTCTTGGTTGCCAAAATAATGTATCAAATCTTTTTCACAACTTCTTATAAACATATTCATTGCTGGTGTAAAAGGTGGTACAAGTGTGCTTGGATGTTTTAATGTTGTATTAAAGCTCACATTGTCCATTACTACCCCAGTGTTATCATTGTAAACACATTTTAGCGCTAAATTTCTACAAAATAAAGCTATATCAACAACAATCTCATTAAAAACACTTGCCTTTCCTGGAACAAAGGTTAAACCTTTGTTCAAAATGCTCATCTCATCATCATTCAACTGATAAGATGATAAATTAAAAACCATACCATCAGAGTTATTAAAAGTCACTCTTGTGTCCTTCTCTTTTTGTTGGGGTCTCTCCCCTCGCTTAGTGAATGCTTCCATGCCCCTCGTTTTTTCACAGGTGCTGGAAGCTTTTCGAAAAAACATTGTCGCCCCTGTGTTGTTTTTGGACGTGCTCCTTGCTCATTCGTTGCTAACGAATCCACACTGCTAGAGGTCCCTTCACCCTCATGTACAGTCCGTTCTGCTGGATGCACGGAGCTTTCTACCAGAACAGCCCCTTCAGTGTTGGTTATTGTACCCTCTCTATCATCCTCGCGTCTAACGAACAGATCAGGATTTGCGTTCGATGTGGAACAATCAGTATCCAACCCTGCTGTTGAAATAACTGCTGTTGTTGGCAAAATAGCACCCGCAGTAGCGGACACTTCAAGCTCATTCCTCACTTGTCCTCCATGTTCACGCTCTCCCTGTTGGCGTCTTGACGTATGACGCACATTACTGGCTGAGGCTTTCTGTAAGGACCCATTGTGCCTCGACCAGATGAAAATGTTGCCTGTGGAAAAATCCTGGTGATCTCGTTTTAATTTATTTATCTTCTGTATCTTTAACCTTTCTCCGCTGGCAACCAGATCTTTTTGTAGGTTAGTCAGCCTGTTGGTAAAAACAGTTCCTTTGAAGCCTTCTTTTATTTTAGCATATAGATTGTCCACCTCCTTTTGCAACATCATCATTTCTGGGGCAAAAAAGTTGTTTAACAAATCCATATACTTAAAGCTGGTCTCAATGTTTAAGGTTTGCCATTTCGCCAGCAGTTCAGGGTATTTATCACCTTGCGTTGGCATGCACAATATGCGCACGCCACGTGGTACTATACCATATTGTTGGCAAGCTTTGAAATGAAAATTCTGCCATTTCAACCTTTGTAGTCTACCAGCTTTAAACTGCAGCTCACGCAGTAAATCATCAAACCTTTTATCTGTAGTAACTGGAACACGGATAATTTCTGGGCCAGTCCTATTTCCCAAGAAACCCAAATCCAAAAGCGGATTCCTCCTGGTGGAATGTAGACTTTCCGTGAAAACATCATCCAAAATGATCTCACCATGCTGTGCTGTATCCATAGCTTGCTAAGCACAAAGGAACACACACAATTGTATAAATAAAAACAGTCAATGCTCCGTGCTATAGCCAAAGTCTACCAGTCCAAAGTAAAGCACAAACAAGAAAAAAGACTGGCTCGACACCGCTATGTGAAAAAAGTTTTTAATAAAAAGTACTCCAACAAAGTAAGCGCTTTCGGGTTCACCAACCCTTCATCAGACAAAGAAACACATAGAATTTCACATTTAAAAACAAGCTTCAACCAATCAACTGTTGATATTTAACCCACCTATTTTGTAATGCAGGTTTTAAAGGTATCTTGTCATTTAAGCCTGGATGCCTATGTGAAGTAAGTGCAATGATCCACTTGGATTCTAAAGTTTCTGTATACAATTTAACGTCACCCCCTCTAGCTCCCAATCTGACATTTACAATAGCTTTAAACATAAAAGTATGTGTTGGATTGTTTTCCACATGCTTATATAAAGCATTTTGCTCTACCTTGTTCCTAATACAAGAAAGATGTTGTAGTATTCTAACTTTCAACATGTTTGTTGTCATCCCTACATAATAGGCTATACATTTTTGGCACTCCGCTATATTGACCACATGTGTTGTCCTGCACGTTGCCCTTGCTTTAAAATTAAACCTTCGTCCATCCACTGGATGCAAAAAGGATGGATCCTTGTTTATGCTGGTACATGCTTTACAATTACCACATGGTAATGTTCCAGCTTTGCTCTTCCAAATTTTGTTACCAGAGGCTCCCTTCTCTCTACATAACAAATCTTTGAGATTGGTGTTACGTCTGTAAGCAAAACTAGGTGTGTGACCTATGATCTCACATAATCTATCGTCCCCCCTTAATATGTTCCAATTCCTTTGGACAATAGCCTGAATGTCTATGATGTTACTGCTGTAGGTAAAGAACATCTTGGGTCCATTGGTTTTTCTTGGCTTGGGCAAAGAATGCATTTCGTCCTTGTCCCTTCTTGACCAAGGTTTCTTTTGTTTTTATTCATATAGTTCGGGTATTGTACTGCATTACAGTCTCACCTTCTTGTGTCCTTTTATGGAAAAGGAAACTTTCTGTAGTAACCAGTGATTTGGGAGAAAATGAGTTTCTACAACCTTCAGAATCTCACTGTAATATTTTGTTAACTTGATCTCTCAGGCTGTGTGAAACTAATTAATAATCTCAAGCTTTTACCTTTCACAGTGCTTAAAAACCTTGCCACATTTTTTTGTCTGTCTTCGGCACCTTGCAACATTTTTTGTCCATCTTCGGTTTAATTAGTTTGAACTAAGAACTCAAAAGTTTCATTTGGAAGAAGTCTGTTTATCAGAATGTTCAAACAGTTCAGTAAGGTTCTTCTTCTTGTCTCTCTTGTCATTGTTATTATGATTGTTGTTATTATTATTATTATTATTATTATTATTACTACTACTACTACTATTATTAATATTACTTATCCATGGGGCTGGCTGATACTAGTAATTCCCTTTTACTAGCACAGTCTCATGCCTGTTGTTACCACCACCTAGAATTTCTACAAGGAGATAATAATTTTTCCTTACATTCCTTTCATGTTATTAGCACTTTCCCAGAGTTTCATATTTGTGGGCTGCTATTTGCATTGCCATTTTATTAGAGCTTGAATGTTTCTTAGTGATAAGTGATGACAGAAGCCAGGAGAGCTGAGAAAATGTACAGTCACACATAATAGCACCCTAATTCCATCAGCCCCAAGCACAACAAATAATGAAAACCTGAAAGTTTATAGCACAGGCAGCAACAGTCAGCAGCAACAGTCATAATTTTACAATAAAAATTAAGCAGACATTAAAGCAAAGCATGCTGCCTTGACAAAAGTCCTGCTTAATAACACATTTACTTCTCAATAGTACCTTCTATTCAGCAAGTTCAATTTTATGATGTCCTGTGACGTGTCTATAAAAAGTTCTGTGTAGATTTTCTTGGCTACTAAAATTATGGCTAGCATCTCTATCAAAGGTAATTTCTTTGGGAAAGTTTTTTTTTTTTTTTTTATCAGCTATTAATTCTATGTTACTGCAAATTCCATATAGGGAGGTTTCTTTTGTTGAATGTTACGGAAGTATGCATTATGCATTCCATCCCAGGGCCAAAAATATAATTAAAACCTGCATGCTATAACTATTTCTGTAGCAAATGTTGAATATGCCAGGAATGGAGCCAACATCTTAACTAAGTTGTGTGGAATGTCCCGTATTGACACTAGACCCATTGTGAAGTAGTCCATAACAATGCAGAAAAGGCAAAAATTTAAGCAGAATTTTCATCTCCTGCCCACCCCTAGATGTTTAATGAAATAACTGCCACATATGACCTTCTGAGTTAAAGTCATGTACACTGCCCAATGACCTGTCAACCAAGATCATCAGCCACAGCTGCCTGTTTCTGCTGCACATGACACAACTCAACGTTGAAAACCAAGTCCTGTCATCAACATCTAACGGAATTGGCATGGGGCATGGTGAGTAGTACAGGGGAGGAGGGACAGCGGCAAAAACCTCATGTCTTGCAGCTACAACTTCTTCTCTTCCTCCTGTTACATTCTGACCTTCTGACTGGTAGTCAACTGCCCAACTCCCCCCTTCCTTGTTGAGTTCATTTCTGTGGTGCTCTAGATCTTAACTGCTCTGCAAATGTTCCACCTAAAATATTTATTAAATTATTTGTCTTATACTAGTTTAAAATCTTTACAGTCTCTGCCCACGTAACAGGCCAAATGTGTCATTATATATGCATTCAGGTATCATGAGATATTTTCAGAACCTGCTTCCATCCTAGCAGATACCCACAACCCCTTGCAGCTCCCGGAGATGCAAATCACCCTTAACAAATCCAGTTATTACTTCATTGCTACATACAGATCCCCATCAATGTCATCCAAAGATCAAAGAAATTAACTCAACACCATTGAGGCAATAAATATCAAACTAAATAACCTTCTTAGCGGATTTCAATTATCCAAGCATTAACTGGCATACTTACACCTCTAAAAAAATTATGCTCAGTGTTTCCTAGACTTCATTAATACCAATACACTGAAGCAAATTGTAAAACTACCAATGATAGGCTCAAATATCCCTGACCTTGTTTTTATCAACCTAAATTTTGCCTGCAACACACCACTCCTCACATCTCCTCATCCCTGGTTAAATCTAATCAAACATCAGTTATCTTCTTTTCAGGCCTAGTGGTGCCACCCCACCACCAAATTATACCATCTTTATGGACTTCTCCAAGGCAAATCTACTTCAGCTTTTAGAAGACCTATGCAAAATTCCTAACAACTGGTTACAAATGGACCCAAATGAGAGGTCTGTCACATTCACCTGTGACTTTTACCAGCACCAGAACAGTTGAATAGAAACATCAGTACCTGTCTACCCCTAAACATAATGGTAAATTCAGAAATAACCCTCCTTGGTGGAACTCCCCTATTAATAATCTGCATAACAAAGGAAGGAAAATAATGAAAAGTTGCAAAAAAATCCACACCTCCCTACCTAAGACTACACCGAAACATGCCAGCAAGGAACTGAAAAAAACACTGTTCGAAAATGTAAAGCAAAGAATGAACTTAAGGTTGCTACAGGTATCAAAGGATCCACAAATCTTTCTTCAGTTATGTAAAAAAAAAATTGGAATAATGTCCAACACAGCACTGTGCTCATCAATAATATTATCCTTCTGGCCCCAAGGATATAGGTAATATATAAGCAGCCAAACATAGTGCCAACTTTACCGCTCCAGCCCTCATTTATTCCCCTACTGTCTTTGAGAATTTAGTTTCCCCCAAGTTCATTTTAGAACAAATCTTTGAACCTCTGTCAAAGGCTTGAAATAATACTTCCATGGGACTGGACAAAATACCAGACTGCATTCTCATTAGTGCCAAGTACGCGCTGTCTGAGCCTATGCCTAAACTGTTCGACTTCAGCCGATCTTCAGGTTTTGTTTTTGATGCTTGGAGAACAGCTATTGTGAATCCCCTATACAAGGGTTGTTCTTCTATACTCCCAGGTAATTATAGACCCATTAGCTATGTATACAAAGCAATGGAACATATCAAAGCAGAACTTGTTTATGCAGGCATAGGCAACCTAACCAAGCTAGATTCTAATCCGTTCGGTTTTGTAAAGCAAGTCTTGTCTTCTGAACCTAGTAAGCTTCATTGAAAAGGTTCCAGGGGCTGTGGACAGTGGTCATACTCTTTTATTTTATTTTATTTTTTATTTTACATTTGTTAACCGGGCTAGTCTGGCTGGATACAGGTCCATTTTCAGCAGAGGCCCGAGGAGAAAAGCTCCACTATCAGACTATAATATTACAGTTTAACAAGTCACTAATAAACTAACAATAAAATAATGTTAAAAGGCAAAGTACAATCGCATATACAGTTTTCCTGGGCTAGTCTGACTAGATGACATGTCAAATTTCAGCCAAGGGCTGAGGAGAAAAGCTCCAGTATCATAAAATAAAATTTACAGTTAAAAACACTAGTCACTAGTCAAAACAACAAATCAGGCATTGGCAAAAAGCAAGAAACAGTTAATATACAGTGTTAACTATGCAAGCTGGTAGTGTAACAGTTATTATGTAGTTAGAGATAAAGAAAAAGCAGAAATGAAGTAAGCAGAATGTGGGGTAGGAATATTATGGGCATAGCAAAGGTGAGGAGTAGCCAGTAGGAGAAGAGAGGAAACAAAGGTAGTGATGAATGCAGAAGGTAGAAGGATATAGTAAGTCAGATAGAAAGAAAGCAGATGGTCAGAGGGGAAGTCAAACAGAATTTTGAACAAAAGAGTGAAGGTACGTCAGAAATTAGAACAAGAGAGTGAAGGTACAAAGGAGGGACTAGAGAGGGTAATAAAATTTGCTGAGCTCAGTCGGGATGGAGCATGGGCATAGCCAGTGATTTAGTAAGTGATTTCTCATCTGTTTTTTGAAAAGGTGACATGAGCCTAGGGAGGTCAGTTCTGTGGGAAGTTTATTCCAATATGAACCGATAGTGTTTGCAAATAAGGAATCACCTGATTTATTATGAGATTTCAGAGTAGTAACTAGAAGCTTGTTGGCTGATCTAAGTGTAGTGAGATTTTTATAAGGTGTGATGAGGTTGTTCAGTATGGGTGTGTTGGAGGGTAATGTAGAATTTTAAAAGTGATGATTAGTTGCTGTAGGAGTATTAGGTTTGGAAGTTCTAGCCAGTTAAGTTTCTTTAAGTTAAGACAGTGATGAGTATGGAATGGAGAGCCAGTGGCAAATCTGGCAATACTATGGTAGGCTATATTCAGTTTCTGAAGATTAGCTTTATATATGTTGATAAAGAGGGAGAGGCATACAGTAGTGTAGAAATGAGGTGAGTGATGTGGCAGTAAGAAAGGGCTTAAGTCTGTAAAGGGCACCAATCTTTTTATTGACTGTCTTGATAGTTAAATCAATGTGATAGTCAAAATTTAGCTGATTGTCTATGGTGTTTTGTGGAATAGTCAGGTTTGATAATAGTGCCATTACAGGACACAATGGAGAAAGTGATTGGGGTGGATTTAAGGGTTGGGGTGAAAAGTAGTAGTTTGGTTTTGGGATTTAGGAGGAGACAGATGTGTTGAAACCATTTTTCTGCTGCAGTGAAGACCGATGGAGCAGAGAAGATGAGAGTAGAAGCATCAGCATACTGTAGACAAGTGGATGGGGACCTAAGATGGATCCTTGTGGGATGCCAATAGTAACTGGGAGTTGAGAGGATAGATGGCTGTCCCAGAGGACTGCTTGAGTTGATGGTTGACCATATCGAGAACAGGTTGTTATTTTTATTGATAGTGTCAGTGAAGGAGAGAAGGGCAGTTGAAGTACTGTGGTAGGGCCTAAAACCATGTTGTGAGTCTACAAGCAAGTTGTTATTCAAGAGATAATGTAGGAGTTGATGGTGTATGCAGCGTTCCATTATTTTGGATAGTGGAGATAGAAAGAGTTACCTCCTTTATGGAGGGAATGATATGAGATTTTCCAACAGGATGGGATTTTGGATTCAGTTATAGTTCTGTTTATTAAGATGGAGACTGGGTAGGCTATTCCGTTGCAGCTAGTTGCAGATATTCAGGTGCAAGCCTGTCGGCAGCAGGGGTGCATGGTTTGAGTTTAGATAGTAGTTTACGATATAGGTTGTGGAGACGGTGTTAAACTTTAGCATGTGGGTGCTGTTTTGAGTGGGGGTAATTTGGAGGATAGGGGAGTCAAGGTGCTTGCCAGTGAGGCGACTGTTTGAGAGAAGAAGTTGTTGAAAGTGTTGGCTATTATGTTAGGTTGGGTCTGTGCTAGGCTAGCTGGGGTAGGTGTTTTGGTGTTCCCTGGATGGAGTAGTTTGTTTATTCCTGACCAAAATTGTTTTGGGTTTTGGTTTTGGTTTTGTTGATATTGAAAGTGGTAGTTTTTCTTATCCAGATAGGTAAGTTTCTTTGTTTTGTTTCTCAGGTGTTTGAAGTTTTGATGGTCAGTAGGGTTTTGTGGACCTCCATTTAGTCCATAATTTATTTCTAGTAGTTTGTTTAGTTGTTTTGAGAGCCATGATGGGGCATGATGGTTTAGAATTTGTAGGAAGGTATTGTTAAAATGGGTTACTGCTTCATCTATTGGGAGGTATTTTAGAGTTGACCAGTTATATTCCTTGAGTTCATTTTGAAAGGATGCTAGGTTGAAATCTGTTTTGTTGTATAAGTAGTTAGCTTGGGATTGTTGTATTTTTGTTTAGTGATAAAGGTAAGGAGGTGGTCGCTGATATTGTCAGGGAGTATTCCTGTTTTGCAGACTCTGCACCCTGCTTATCCTGACCTGGCCAAGGCTTTTGACATTATCCTCATGCTGGTATTACTGAAAAGTTAGACAAGTTTATTGTAAATTGTCGCCTGAATTATTTGATATCCAATAGATCCCAAGTTGTGAAGATCGCTGGTTCCATTTCTGAATGTAAAATTGTAACTAGTGGGGTGCCACAGGGATCAGTTCTAGATTTATTTTGCAGACATCCAAACCAATATCCCCAAAGAGTGGTTGACCAAGTGTGTTGATAACTACAAACTGAGCACTGTTATACACTCATCCAATCATACAAAACAGCTCTAGCAAGGACTTGAATATGCACATACTTGGTGTATCAAAAGTTGTCTCAAGCTAAATGAAATAGTGCAGCATTGGGGCATTTGACAGAAAAGTTGATCACATCTCATTTCTTATAAATGGTATTTCTCTTCAGACAGATACAGTCATAGGAGAGCTGGGTATTTATGTGGATAATTCTGTCTCATTCGATCACCATGTTTCCACCATATTCAGGAAATCCTTCTCTCTGGCACAACTGATTTCCACAAGAATATCTTCAAGATATCAAAAAAAGATATCCTACCACTGTACTATTCCCTTATCAGACCCATCATTGAACACAATTTGTTATATACAAATGCAAGTATATTGCTCAATTGGAAAGACCCCAAACATTTTAACCAATAAAATTTAAGGTTTTAAATCTTTCAACTACCTCAATAAATTAGCACAACTCTCCTCATACTCAGTATCCTATAGGTTGCTGAGGTGACCTGTGTCTTGCTTTTCTTGCAATGAAAGGCCCAATCATATCTGATCTCCTATTTTTTTGCAAAATCAGTGGATCCCTGAACACCCACAATAAGAACTTAAGTCTACACCATCAAATAAACAAGGCCCACTGGTAAGATAGGTCCCTAACCCAATGTATTTCTAGCCTATAGAATAAGTTATCACTACAGGTCAAACAAAGTAGGACTTTGACTATCTTTAAGGCTAGTATTGATGACTGGATGGTTAGAAATAAATTTACACCAGGTTTCTCATGCACAGCCCTGCGCAATTTGGGAAGAGAGCACTATAGCATTCTGAAAACTGTCTGCTTAAAGGTGCATATTGCTAGGTGTCTACTGTTCCCTATGATTGCTTGTCTAGTACATTCCAATGTTCCTATGACAAGACTGGTCTCAGTTACCATGAAAGCCCTGATGGAAAGTTTCCTCTGTCTGCATGAAGGAAAGTGTTCCCCATCTTCCTAAAGGAAAGCATTCCTCATCTGACTAAAGGAAAATGATCCCCATCTACCTAAAGGAAAGTGTCCCCATACAACCGAAGGAAAGGGCCACCCATTTGCACTGGTTATCATTGTTCTGCCTTGCAGAGTAGCTACAATGGTTTAAAGGTCTACTAAGGATTTAAATCAGTGTAGATGGTCTGTTATTCCTTAGTTCTTGGAGATGAGAAATCAGTTAAACATACACTACAGCTCAGAAGCGTAGCTGGTTTTACTAGCACCCTGGACCAGTACAATGAACCAGCACCCTATCCCCTCAGCTCTTCAAGAGAAGATCAACAAAAAATAACACTTCACTGTAATATAGTAAACAGTTGCTATAGTTTATACCCTGCCTGCACAGACCACTATGACATTCATATTTTAGTTTTAAAAAAATCTTCTTTTTAAACTGTAACAAACAAATGCATAAACAAACAAGTGTAGCAAACAGTTGCTACAGTGTATACCCTGCCTGAAAGTAGAGCTACAGCACTCATTGGAAGTTCTAGCTTGGCTGGAGTTTTCATTTAGTTTTTTCTGATTGTTTTTTCAGTGTGACCTTCTAACTCTTTGTTTTAATTTGTTATTTGGGATAGTTTGCAGTCACCCTAATGATAATGGACATCAGCTGGGTATAACAACCCTGTGATTCGTATACTTAGTCAAACACTCTGCTTATGCTATGCTGACGAGGTCATAACAAGACTGAAATATGCATATCCATAGCTAGTGGGGTTTGGCTTTATTGGCCTGATATTGTCCATTAAAATGACTGCAAATGTAAAAGTCATGGGCAATCAGAATCGCCATATAGCTGAAACACCTGATGTTCATAAGGGTCATTTGCATATATCCCATGTGCCTCTGTTACAGGAGGTTTGGGAAGTCACTCATTGGAAGTTCTAGCTTGGCTGGAGTTTTCATTTAGTTTTTTTCTGATTGTTTTTTCAGTGTGACCTTCTTTTTATTTTAAGTTGTTATTTGGGATTTTTTGCAGCCACCCTAATGATAATGGACATCAGCTGGGTATAACAACCCTGTGCTTCTAGACATTGATTACTGAAGTTTATCGCAAATTCCCCGAACACAATCCCCTTCTCCATGCCACCAGCTTTCATCTCCCCCATATCTGCAAGAACATTCCTAAGTCCCAATTTATGAGGATGAAACATAGCTGTTCTGATGGGGGAACATATGGGCATTTCAGGGATGACCTGGTATCTAGATTCAGGGACAGGGGTTACAAGATGGGACAGGTTTTGCATGTTAAAAACAGTGTGGAGAATATGGAAAGGGACAACCTTCTCCAATACAATGAAAAATCTAAATGTGGGGGGTCCCCTTTAAGGTTTGTCACCACCTATGGTCGGAACACTGGTGTCCTGATGGACAGTGTTCAGCACCATTGGAATATCTTGTTGGCTGACAACAGATTAAGTGAAATTTTAGGAAGTAGATGTTATTTTTCCTTCAGAAAAGGAAAAAAATTTGGCCTCACACTTTAATCATTATAAACATTATCATGACAGGGACAAACATTATTCCCAAGTTACACTTTCAGGGGAGCCCTTAATTGGCTGTTTTCCATGCAGACACTGTGTCCATTGTCCCAGAATTCTTAAGACCAAAAGTTTTAGTAGTAAAAATACTGCCCAGGTCTTTGATATTTCTTTTTTCACAAACTGCCACACAGACTGGGTAACATATCTTGCCACTTGCAGTTGTTCAACTTTCTATATTGGGCAAACATCGAGACCATTGAAGGTTAGAGTCTCAGAGCACCTTAGTGATATCAAACACCACAAACTAACCAATGCCCTTTACAAACACACCATACTGCATGAAAATGCTGTGTTCAGCTTTACAGTGATTGATAGCATAGGTGGGCCCAGATCCAATAAATCTGGTTGGCATGAAATATTAAATGGGAAGGAGAAAAAATGGATCATTAGGTTAGGTGGTTTATTCAAACCTGGATTAAATGAGCACCTTTAATTGGTGAAATGTTCCTTTTCTAATTATATATAAAGAGTAAAATTGTTGTATGTTATTCACACTGATGAAGGCTAAATGACAGTATAGCTGAAACCGGTCTGTTTTTTATTTTATATGTGCTTTTGCACAAGAAAATAAAAGGTTCTGATTATTACAGCCACTCTTTGCTGGTCTTATGCTGTACATAAGTCAGGAAGATCATCATGGGATCATGTGGAGGTACAGATGTGGGCTACATAGGCAACAGCATCAATGAATCCATCACCTGTCACAGGGAGGGAGTTAGGTTAGCAGGTGGGGTACCTTTATGGCAATGAATACCTGCTGGCTCCCATCTCTTGACTCCAAATGTGAATGAATGGGCTGATGAGTTCAATTCCTGCTAAGGCTGTACACCTTTCCCACTGTTGGTAAACCTATGGACTTGATGTCACCTCAGAATAGGAATGAATGGGCTGAGAAGGGGTTGGCAGGAAAAGTCTAAAAGGTGGGAACAATTTTATTGCAGCCTATAGGAATCAGTCCCCAAAGCAGATTCTTGCATTTATGCTGCAGTACTGATACTGTAGTGTAGCAGAGGGAGGGGGGGTTGCTGTTCTTTGGATGTGATATTAAAGCAAGGTTCCATCTGCCTGAAGTGGTGGTAGCTTGGGTACATTAAAGATCTTTTGACAGATCACAAAAAGTAGGGGAATTTCCCTACTACCTAACAAACATTCCCAGCTATATGAATACCACCTCAGATCTCCCTCGAAAAAAGCCCTTGCGTGGTGGGACTAATCCAGTCATCAAAAAAATAAATAAATACTGTAAGCTCATTAAAACATACTGGAGGCAGAGCTTTATAAAATCATACTCAATTCAAGTCAGTCACAAAAGGTAACCAAATGAAAAAAACAATAATTATTATTTTAATAAACGTGGTTTCTACTTTTTGACTTTTTATTGGGTTAAGAGTTATCAGGCTAACAGAGTGTAGTGAGCATTATTCTTTGTTTATAAAATCATAGTTTTACTTAGAGAATAAATTAGAAATGAAATGTAAATGTCTGCTTGGCTTTCCTCAGTATTGCTATTACTATTTACAATATACACAGTACCTTAGAGCAAGGTTTAAAGTCCATGTAAGTTACTCCATCATACAAAGACTCAGATTCAGTACAGTCTTTCCTGAACCAGGCTGCCAAATAAAGCAACATAAGTGTAGGCCCTGCTAGGTCCTTCCTTTAGCCACAGCAAAGAAAATCCTGACCTGCGTAAGATTCAGGCTACATCCACAATAAGCCCTCATTGAGATGTCAAGTTCCAGTAGTCCTAGATCATCTGTTCTAAACTGTGACAAACCTTCAACTGAAGAACCAACTTCCTGATTTGCCTTGAGCAGATGACATACTTTTATTCAGCACTAAATAGACAATTTTCCCATCGACTTAGTAATACAGTGGTTTTAAAAGCTTTTTCCACATTTTTTTTCATACACAACTTGCCACAATACATATAAACATAAATAAAACTGTTAATCTGTAAAGCTATACCAACTTTTGAGAATGTTGATTCTCAGGTCTGTGATATTTCTGCATTTCGATTTTGTATTCATAATGTTATCAGGTCCTTTTCTCACCTAACAGATGCAATATCTGTTGTTCAAATTCATAGCAAAATATTATTCCACATCTTGAAATATTTCATACTTTCTGTGTGAAGTCATTCTTCTGGCAGGAGTTTCAAATTTGCTCTGCCTTAGCTCATGATGTGAGGGTATAAGAAGCCTGTGTTTTGAAAATGTAAAGTTCAAACACTGAAAAATAGCCAAACTAAAGTTTATACTGAATTCTGCAAACACAGACCAAACACTTGTCAGTCTTTAAATCTTAAATTCATTGTGGAGACATAGATTTACTACAATTCATATGTGTAGTTGCTGGCACTGTTCAAAACTTAGCTAAATGTGTAGTTATTACAGCTTAAATTTAAGTTTCTGACTCATATACAAGTTACCTTTCAGGAACAGAAAACATTGCTTTTTTCTGTTAGGTGAGGGTTGGGCAAGTCATAGCAATCAATGGTGAAAAAATGATGACACTGGTGACACTGAAGATAATCAATTCTTCTAAACTGACTTTGATGTTCACTGTTAATCAAAGGCAACTATAGGAAAAAAAAACCTTTGGATTGAATAGTGAACTCATTATGAACTATCTCATTTATCTGTTTCTGGACTGGGTGTGTACATACATACATACAAATATTGTAAGCACGGGCATTAATGCCCTTCTAACTTGTCAATATACCAAAACACTTGTTCCCATAGTAAGTGTCCAGGCTGTTCTTAAAAATATCTAAACTAGCACATGCTTTAATGTAATTTGGTGGTCTGTTCCATGCACCAGCTACTTGTCAGAGAACCAATTAATACACTTCTGATTCCTATAGAATCTTCTATGTATGATTCTGTAGTACTTTTTGATAACCCCAAGCATTCCCAGAGACAGCTGCCTCTAAATCCCCTATTGTACTTGAATAAGATCTCGTCTGAAATATTTATAAGAGACACTGTACATGTTCAGATATTTTAGTCTTTCATAATAACTTAAATTTTCACATCCATGGATGCCCTTGGTATATTTACACTGTATTCTTTCCAGTTTACTCATGCTTGTTTTCTTACAGGGTTTCCATATTGTTATTCCATACACATGTTTGGGTCTAATGTAACTAACAAACAATAACTTCATTATTTTTGATTTCCTAGACTTTATAAATCTTTTTATACAACCTATAGTTCTATAACTATCATTAGCCAGCTGGTTGATATGATTAGCAAAACTCATAGCTGAATCTACCCATACACACAGGTCCTTAAATGAGTCTACAGTTTCAATCACTGCATGCTGTATTAAATAGTTAGTCATTTTATGTCTCCCAAATCTGATATGCTTAGTTTTTGATGTATTTATCAGCATATTATTCTCCTGTGCGCAAATGGTTAATTTAGTCATCTTATTTTGCAGACATGCCTTATCTATAACACATGTAATCAGTTTACCTAATTTCAGATCATCTGCATATAGATTGCACACCTCAGATGAAAATGTTAGGGCTGAAATATACAAACTAAACAAGTAAGGGCCAAGGACAGAGTCCTGTGGGACACTCTGACTGTAACCAAGGATTTTACCTGTCCAGTTGCTGTATAATATTTGTAATTTCCTATTTGTAAGCCATGCAGCTATCCATCTTATCAAGAGTACATCAATACCTAGTTGTACTAATTTATTGATCAGTGTTTTGTGTATGGCCCTGTCAAATGCTAAAGTTAAATCTATATAAATTACATCACAGCATAATTTTTCATTCATAGCTGTTATTATATTGTTATAGAACATCACGTTACAGGTGATAATAGATATGTTTTCAATATATGCATGCTGATATATGGTTTCTAGTCCCACTCTATCCAGTTCTGACAATTACTTATCCAATGTTCCCTTCTCCATACTTTTTCCACAACATGAAAGTAGACTTAAGGGTCTATATGACTTCAGGTTTGTCCTACTCCACTTTCCCTTAAAGACAGGTTTAATAAGTGCATGTCTCCAATCTTGAGGAATCTCCCCATATTTATATGACCTAGTGAATAATAAATATAATGGTACTGTAAGTTCTTGCTGAAGTGTTCTCAGGTCATTGCTACTAATTCCATCTCCTCCCTGTGCTTTTTTTGGATCCAGTTTGTGCAGTTCTTTTTCAATAAAATCTAATTTGATTCTAGTATCTAGGGTTACCTGGATGTTACTAGGACAACTTATCACACCTTTTGTGGAGCCAAAATGTTTTGCATAAGATTTTGTAAATATATCTGCAATCTGTTGTGTCTGAGAATAAATTTTAGAATCTGCACACAGTTTATCAATTTGTGTGTCTTTACTCCTTCCACATCTTATTTATATATAAAATGGTTTCCTATTATGCTCAATATCTTTATATACATTTTCCTCAAAATTTTCTTGATCTTGTCTCACACTATGCTTAATCTGTTTGTCCAACTTGTTTATTTCAGTTTTCAAAGTTGTAGTTTGACCTCTCTTCCATTTATTATATTTTTTGTCTCTCACGTTAATTAGATATCTTGTTCTTATGGAAATATATCCTCCTGAAGTTGTATGCTTAGATCCTGATATTAAACATTTTTTTGATTTTTTTTTGTACTCAGACAATTTCTCTTTCAAAACATTCCACATTCCTTCTGCAGTTTTTCCACTGAACACCTCACTCCAGTTAATTTTACACAGTGACTATTTTTGCTTCCATATAATCTGCAATTAACGTTCTGTGCATTGGTTTAGATTTCATTTTGGCAGAATTATCTAGCAATAAATTAACCTTTATAACCCAATGATCACTGAACATCACTGGTGGTAAAACATGATGTGAAGTGTGACGACCATGCCCTGGCCCAGCAATCAAGGAGTCTCAATCCTCACCACTAACACCAGGGAGGTCATCTCCTAGAAGAGAGGAAAGGATAACTAATACACACAGTAAAGTACAATTTCCCCTTAAGTGCACACAGAGATCACAGTCAGTCTGGGGCTGGTTACTCCTTTGCTCACCAGGTCCCCAATAAGATTCCCCACTGGCACAGCTATAGGGTCCAGGTCTCAGCCTAGCTGGGCAAGCTAAAACCTCCAGTACCCTCTCTGTCCAACCAGTGCTTCATGTCCCTGCCCAAGTAGCTGACACAACTCACACACACTTTGAGATAAGTATTTATACAACTTCACAGACACTCCTGGGAAAGGCTGACACAGATATTCCAGCTGTGCCCTTTACCCAGACCATATGGTAGTAATCCCTGCCACCACCCAGCTAATAATATCAGCTACTAAAAGGCTCTTAAAAGGGTGTCCAATTATTACTGTGCAATATTATTATCCAGTTGGTAATGTGACTAATCCGTCTAGGCTTATTGGAAGGGCTTAGGCAGTAAACTCTATAAATATATAATGTACTCTAGAGCATAAATTATCTCTACATAAACCAGCCACAGATAGAAGGTTTTAAAAATATTTAATAATAAATAATTAAAACACAAGACAAAGCTACTACACCACAGAGATATCTAAGAGTTCGGAGATCACACAGAAACTTAAAATAATACAGTAGGACAGGTCTGATTTCAAAGAAAAATACCTAATTAATCTTTACTAGCTTTAACTATTCCTACAAGAAATCACAGTGCTAAATCTTACATGTGAGCATAAGGCAGAGTGCTGATAAGTTGGATATCAAGATCAAAATTCCCCCAGTCTCTTGTGAGAAATAGCATTTAAACATTACTAACAAACATGTCTCTAAGGCCCTCTCAAATTACATAATTTTTGACACTTAGTCTGGAGTTCTCAGGCCACAAACTGCATTATTTAGCAATCTAACACCTGCTCAGAAACTTACAACAATATAAGTCTTTTCACAACAGAAACCAGAGCAATAAAACACATTCCACATCTAAATTCTGGTCATAAACGTTAGCCTTAAAACAATGGGCATGAAACCTTCATCCAGACACACTGGAGCCAGATTCTAACATGAAAGGGTCACAACATGCTTCACTGGGCCAGTAGAGTGCAATGCTGTCACATATTTTGCAGTTCCACATTTCACAGTATTCTTTTACACTCAAGAAACATGTCTGTATTTTACATTTATTTACAAATGCCAGAATTATATATCAAATTCTATTTGACTAGGCTGGCAGCCTTCACCCATCTCTCCCCAATCATCACATCTCTTCCCCCCAGGGAACTCAAGCAGGTTTTTCAAGTGCCCCTTGAGAAACATTGCTTGAGAGTGTCAGGTCTATCTGGGTGTACCTCACCCCATTCCCTGTCTTGAGAACTCATCTTCACTGCCATTGCTACTCTCACTGCGGTGTTGCACTGACATATCATATGCTTGCAACCCCAGACTCAATCTTAGCAACTTGGCATTTTGCTGACTGGCTCTGTTTAACCATGTTAGAGGGTTGTGATCTGTCATCACAATGAATTTTCTTCCATACAGATAAGGCTGAAGTTTTTGTAGTGCCCACACTATGGCTAGACATTCCTTTTCTACTGCAGCATAGCATTCCTCCCTGGGTTGGAGCCTACAACTGAGATAAACAACTGGGTGCTCTTCTCTGTCTGAAGAAATCTGGCTAAGTACAGCCCCCACTCCATAGTTTGAAGCATCCAACTGCACAACAAATTCTTTGCTATAGTCTGGACTGGCTAACACTGGGGGTCCTCCCAAAGCTTCCTTAAGATTCTGAAATGCCTGCTGACATGCTGGGGTCCACACTACCTTATCTGGCTGTTCTTCCTTGTCAGGACTGTGAGGGGAACAGCTATGGTACTATAATTGGGAACAAACTTTCTGTAGTACCCTGCTGTCCCTAAGAATGCCCTCACCTGCTTTTTGGTAACAGTTGCAGGCCATGCCTGAATAGCTTCCACTTTGGCAGGTTCTGGCCTTATCTTACCACTCCCCACTCTATGTCCTAGGTTGGAGACCTCTGCCATAACCACCTGACATTTGCTCAGCTTAATGGTCAACCCTGCACTCTGTAGTCTGCCCAGCACTTCCCTAACATGCTGAAGGTGCTATTTCCAGGAATGGCTGTAAATAGCAATATCATCCATGTAAGCAAGGGCAAACCCTCCTGCTCCTGCTAAGATATGATATAACAGCCTCTGGAAAGTCGCTGGGGCATTATTCATCCCAAAGGACAACTTTGTGAACTCATACAAGCCAAAAGGAGTCACAAAGGCTGACTTCTCTCTAGCACTGGGAGTCAAGGGCACCTGCCAGTAACCCTTGGTAAGATCAATGGTTGTAAGATACTTAGCCCCACCCAGCTGCTCTAGGGCCTCATCTGTCCTAGGCATGGGGTAAGCATCTGACTCTGTGTGACTATTTAATTTCCTGTAATCCACACAGAACCTGGTGATGCCATCCTTCTTTGGCATCAGTACCACTGGGGAGGCCCAGCGAGTGTTGGACTCCTGAATAACCCCTAGTTCCAATATCTCCTGTACCTCTTCCCTCAGAGTTTGTTTGACTCTCTCAGGCACCCTATAAGGGGCCTGCCAGATAGGCCTTTGGGGTCCTGTATCCACCTGGTGCTGCACCAGGTGGGTGCTCCCTGGTTTCCCAGTGAACATGCCCCCAAACTCCTGCAACACTGCTTGGATTTCTTGAACCTTGGTAGGAGATAGCTGCTGGGACATTGCTACCCCTTCCATTGAGGTGTCAGCCTGAGCCTCACTGAGGAGATCAGTCACAAGATCTCCCTCAGACTCCTTCTGCAATCCACTGCAAATGCTCAGCACAAGGGTCTCCCTATCATGGTAAGGTTTCATCATGTTAACATGGTACAATTTATGCCCCTGCCTTCTACCTAGCACTTCCACCATGTAGTTAACATCATTTACCTTTCTTACCACCTTGTATGGTCCCTCCCAAGCTGCTTGCAACTTGTTGTGTCTGACAGGAATAAGAACCATCACCTGCTGCCGTACAGCATACTCTCTAGCTTGAGCATTCCTGTCATACCACACCTTTTTCTGTTGTTGGGCTTCTGCCAGGTTCTCCTGGTCCAGGCCCATGAGTTCCCTGAGCCATTGTCCTGAGGGTTAGGATGTATGCCACAAAAGACTCCTTGTGAGACTCCCACTCACCTTCCCACTCATCTCGAATTAAATCTAGAGGTCCCCTCACCCTATGCCCATACAACAACTCAAAGGGTGAAAAACCTGTGGATTCCTGGGGAACCTTTCTGCAAGCAAACAACAGATGGGGAAATATTTGTCCCACTCCCGCTTAAATTGATCTGCAAATACTCATAGCATGGACTTGATTGTAGAGTTTAACCTCTCAACAAGACCATCAGTCTGGGGATGGTAGGGGGTGGTCTTCATGTGCTTCACCCCACAGGACTTCCACAGACAAGCCAGCAGGTCTGACATAAAATTGTCATCTCTGTCAGACAGTATTTTTTTTGGGAAACCTACCTTGCTGAAAATGTCTAGCAAACCATTTGCCACCTTTTCTGTCTCAATGGAGGACAAAGCCACTGCCTCAGGGTATTGTGTAGCATAATCTACAATCACTAGGATATACTTTTTCCCTATGGAACTTGGGGTACTCAGAGGACCCACAATAAGGGGTACTCAGAGGACCCACAATATTCATAGCTACCCTCTGAAATGGCTTCTCAATCACAGGCAAAGGCATCAAAGGAGCCCTCACCTTGTCTCCTGCCTTGCCTACCTTTTGGCACTGCTCACAGGTCCTGCAGTACCCTGTTACATCTCTGGAAATTCTAGGCCAATAGACGTTTTGCATAATATGCCTCTTTGTACGTTTTATGCCCATATGACCTGCAGAGCAAATATCATGGGCTATGGCTAGAAGCACCAGATGATAAGCTCTAGGCACTACCAACTGCTGTACTCTCTCACCTTATAGCCCTCCCTCAGGGGTCCACTCTCTGTACAGTAACCCTTTGTTCCAGTATACAGAGTCCCCCTTCCCTTGTGAATTAGGTGCCTCCCTAGCTACCTGCCTCAGGCCTTGCAATGTAGGGTCTGAGAGCTGAGCCTGTCTCAGCTCCCTCCTTGTAACCCTTCCCAGCTCTCCTTCCACAGGAAGTCCGTTGTCCTCTGATAGTGGTGCCTTACTGTCAGCCTGGGTACTACTACATACCTCTACCTTTGCAGTCACTCTGTCCAAGGGAACATCAGTAGACACAAGCAGCTGTGGCTCACATTCAGTCTCACTGCTACAGCATAGCTCACTCCCTAAAGTAACTACCTCAGCAGTCCTGGCTGCAAGTATGCAGTCTGTCTGGGTCTCCCCCAGGCTGCCAGACCCATATGCTTGTCTCCTAGCCTCACTGCATGTAACTGCATAAGTACATACTGCCTCATTCAAATCCTTCCCTCTCAAGACATCTGCAGGATGGTAGTTCCATACCCCTGTTGTCTCAAGACAACCCACTGTTGACATTTTGCCTTTTCCACTTACTGGCTCCCTCACCTTTGGTTCCCCACCTTGCCTCCGTGGACATCTGCATGCCACATGGCCCCACTGGTTGCATTCAAAACATTTAGCCCTAGCTCCTGGATGTGTACCTGGACTAGTGGCTTCCCCTGCTACTGCCGGATTCTGTTGGGACAGTCTGTGCTGCCCATCATGGGTTCTTTTAGACCCATGACCAATACTGGGGGTCCCCTTCCTGTGCAGGGCTGCCCTGCTGGCCAGGTATAGGTCTCCCTCCTTCCACAACTCATCTAAAGTAGCACATTGTCTATCAGCTAACCAGATCCTCATGTCCTCAGGCAAAGTGCTAAGGGCTTGTTCCCTTACCAAAAGGTCTGCCACCCTTCAAAAGTGGTGACCTGACATCCACTCACCCAGCTATGAAAATAAGTGTGAGCACATATTCACATACATTTTCATCTGCCTTGCGTCTATGCTCATGAAACGTTTTCCTATACATTTCAGATGTTAGCTTAAAACATTCCAACAAGTGTCTTTTTTACAGCAGTATAATCAAAACAGTCAGTGTCATGCATTTTTGCTAAAGAAGTTACAGCTTTACCATGGAGTAAGTGGGTCAGGAACTGTACCCAGAGCCCTTGGTCAACTTCATACTGTTTACATACCCGCTCAAACATATGAATGAAGCTATCACAATTATCCCCCTCTTTAAACTGTGGAATAAATTTACTGACCTTTTGTGCTTCTGGGGTCCAGTTACTCCCTTCCCCATTACCTCCATGACTCTGGCAAAGAGTCAGCATTTCCTTCTCATGCCTCCTCTGCCATTCATTTTCCTCAGCTTGTAGACTCCTCATTTTCTCAGCTGCTTCTAGTTCCATACACCTGGCCTCCAACTCAAGTCTCTTTAGCTCCAGCTGGATTTTTAAGTCCATTGCAGAAAGGTTGAGCTGTCCATTCTCTGAGGATATTGTATCTCCACTGCCAGTCTGATTGTCCTCCAGGCTGCTGTTTTCTGATGCAGCTGTAACCAAGGCTGCAATCAGGTCTGCTATAGTCAGGTTTCCATACACCAGTCCTCTAGCCTGGCACAGCTCCGCCAGCTGGCTCCTTGTCAGCTTTCCATACTATTCTGCTGACATGCTGCCTGCTCACACTGACTAACACTAAGTTAACAAAAGAAATAAAACAATTGTGATCTGAACTCTGAGTATACACTGCATGACCATTTTAGAGTACAAAAGACTTTTAGAGATCACTGTACATAAGCTACAGGAATTCGCTCTACCCACACCACTACAAGCCAATTCATGTGTGAAGTAGATCCCACCACTGCCAAACACTTGTAACGACCGTGCCCTGGCTCAGCAATCAAGGATCCTCAATCCTCAGCACTAACACCAGAGAGGTTGTCTCCTAGAAGAGAGGAAAGGATAACTAATACACACAGTAAAGTACAATTTCCCTTAAGTGCACACAGAGATCACAGAAAGTCTGGGGCTGGTTGCTTCTTTGTTCACCAGGTCCCCAATAAGACTCCCCACTGGCACAGCTATAGGGTCCAGGTCTTAGCCTAGCTGGGCAAGCTAAAACCTCCAGTATCCTCTCTGTCCAACCAGTGCTTCATGTCCCTGCCCAAGTAGCTGACACAACTCACACACACTTTGAGATAAGTATTTATGCAACTTTACAGACACTCCTGGGAAAGGCTGACACAGATTCTCCAGCTGTGCCCTTTTACCCAAACCATATGGTAGTAATCCCTGTCACCACCCAGCTAATACTATCAGCTACTAAAAGGCCCTTAAAAGGGTGTCCAATTATTACTGTGCAATATTATTATCAAATTGTTAATGTGACTAATAAGTCTAGGCTAATTGGTTGGGCTTAGACAGTAAACTCTATAAATAAATAATGTACTCGAGAGCATAATTTATCTCTACATAAACCAGCCACAGATAGAAGGTTTTAAAAATATTTAATAATAAATAATTAAAACACAAGACAAAACTAATACACCACAGAGATATCTAAGAGTTCAGAGATCACACAGAAACTTAAAATAATACAGTAGGACAGGTCTGATTTCAAAGACAAATACCTAATTAATCTTTACTAGCTTTAACTATTCCTACAAGAAATCACAGTGTTAAAACTTACATGTGAGCATAAGACAGAGTGCTGATAAGTTGGATATCAAGATCAAAATGCCCCCAGTCTCTTGAGAGAAATAGTATTTAAACATTACTAACAAACATGTCTCTAAGGCCCTCCCAAATTACATCATTTATGACACTTAGTCTGGAGTTCTCAGTCCACAAACTGCATTATTTAGCAATTTAACACCTGCTCAGAAAATTACAACAATATAAATCATTTCACATGTATACTCTAACAGAAACCAGAGCAATAAAGCACATTCCACATCTAAATTCTGGTCATAAACTTTAGCCTTAAAACAATGGGCATGAAACCTTCATCCAGATGCACTGCAGCCGAATTATAACATGAAACGGTCACAGCATGCATCACTGGGCCAGTAGAGTGCAATGTTGTCACATATTTTGCAGTTCCACATTTCACAGTATTCTTTTACACTTAAGAAACATGTCTGTATTTTACATTTATTTACAAATGCTAGAATTATATATCAAACTCTATTTGACTAGGCTGGCAGCCTTTGCTCATCTCTCCCCAATCGTCACATGAAGTAACAGTAATTTCTTTAGGAAAACAAACAATGTCTAGTATGTTCCGTCCCCCAGTAGAATTTTTGCAATCTGAAGCAATTGTTGTTCCTGAATATAAATTGTTAATAATTTCCTTAGTAATGTTGTTGAATCAATATTATTCCAGTCTGTTTCTGGTAAATTTAAGTCACCAGCTAATATTATTCTTCCCTCCTGTGTTTCATATAAGAAATATATGAATTCCTCTTGGTCATCTGCTCTTGACTTTCATGGTCTATACATTCCAACAATTTGTATATGTCCCATGGTTGTCTTTATTATCACAGTTACATAATATATAGTGTTGGCGTTATCATTGAACATATAATAATCACAGGTCTCATTACTATCTTTAATCCCTATCATAACACCTGATCTTTTTTAGCATGTTGGTTAGAGTAAAAACATTTATAACCTGACAGAATTGGTTTCCAGTCATTGTTCTTTAACCATGTTTCACAAACAATAACAACATCAATTTTGTGGGAACGTAGCAAATTTTCCCAATAAAAACTTTATTATTAATGCTCCTAGCATTAACATCCATCAGAGATGCATTCAATATTGCTATCTGTGAAATGTTAAATTTTTGACCTAGCAAAAATCCTGCCTAGTGTTTGTCAAATATTGTAAAATATCTGCTGCAAAAATTCTCTTTCCTGATCTTGACAATTGCACTCCATCCTGTCTGAACACGTGTGCCCAAAACTAGGCTTGTATGCTCTACACATTTCCATTTTTTAAAACAAGGCATTTTTTCCATGTAGGTATTTACCCCAAACATTTTTTCATCCACAGTGACCTGACTATCCTTTCTATAGGTGATTTGTGAAAAATAAGTCCTAACACCAGCACAACCTATACTATGTAAGAGGGCTGTCAGTTCCTTATTAACAGTCAGAGAATCCTTGCAGATTACATCATTTGTACCAACATGAATAAAAACAGATCCGCACTGCCTTACATTAAGGCATTCTAAGGCTTGTCTTACATCTTCTATTTATGCTCCTGGAAAGCATAACACTATTCAATGTTCATTATCTTCTCTGCAAATATAAGTATCAGTTCCTCTAATAACTAAATCTCCAATTACAAAAATATCTTTGCTGGCCAGCTCTGAAGAATCTTCAGCTTTTAATACAGTAATTATCTGCTCTATCAATAGTTATGAAGGATAGATCTTCATCACCATTAGTCTTATTAATCCCACTGTTGCACATACAATTTTGATTTCTTCCTTTTTACCTGCCCCTTGCCTCTTTTTTCTACCTTCTCTTTTGGAAAAATTATACCTCTTAATGTAGACTGAAGGGTTTCTGATAGAAACATATTATCATTCCCTGTCACCTGTGTGTTACACAACAAAGCAGTGTCCTTTTTATCATGTATTCTCTTTACTCTACAGGCATTTATCAGTTTCTTTTTCTTCCTTGTTATTTGTTGTGAACTTCTTCCTTTCTTTCTTTTTTTGCTTCCTTCTAAACAAACCAGATCCTTAGATTGCTGAATACTTGCATCCAGAATTCCAGAGTTGCCAGAGGCATCATCTTGTTTCATAGGGGTTGAATGATGTTTGCAGATAATAGATGCATTGTTTCCTAAATGTGTTCTAACTGTTCTTTGTCTAACATTATTTATTTCACCAGTCCAGTCATTTATATATGAAACAACAGTTCTATAAGTCATGCCAATTGCACAACCATCATCATTAAGGCTAGAATTACTTCTACCAATTGTAAGCAAATCATCCAGCTTTTGACATGAGAAACACAGATCACCAGTGTTATCAGCTGTTACCTTTAAACATGCTTAGCATTTATTATACTGTACAAAATACTTGTGCATCAGCAAATCATTAATTGCATACTTATTTAAGGAATCCATATTCAGCTTCAAATTAATAAAATATTGTAAAAGAAAGGAATAATCAAAATCAGTAACTACAGAATTCAAAGAGAACTTAAATAGCTTATATGATAAAAAAATGCAACAATATACAACTAAACACTAAAGTAAGTACAGTAAAGTTATTCCAACCATACAAGTCCTGCAAGCCAGGCAAAGTTATAATTCCTTGCACTATCTGTTGCAGTCACACTTCTTTTTAACAGTAAAGATCAATAAATCACAAACCAAGGTAGGACTGTTTAGATATGCTCAGGATTTTCCTCTCTGCAGTCTGTGTACATTTATACTTGTCTAGGCTCCTGGGGGTAGCTAGAGCTTGCCTGTCTAAAACCTGTAATGACATCTTATTGGTTGTTCCTTTATGTGTAGTGTGATGCCTGTGCACTGATCCAGTAATCATGGAGCCTCAATCCTCACTACTAACACCAGTGAGGGGCATCCACATTGGGAGGGATAACAAGTACACACACAGTAAAATACAATTTCCCTTAAGAGCACACAGAGATCACAGTCAGTCTGGGGCTGGGTTCTCCCTTTCTCTCCAGATCCCCAATAAGACTCCCCACTGGCACAGCTATAGGGTCCAGATCTCAGCCTAGTGATGGTCAAGCTAAAACCTCCAGCACCCTCTCTGTCCAACCAATTTTTTGTGTCCCTGCCCAAGTAACTGACATACACACACACTCTAAGATATGAGTTATATACAAACACACAGACGCTCCTGGGGAAGGCTGGTACAGGTTCTCCAGCTATGCCTCTACCTGCCAGTCTATAAGGTAGTACCAACTGCCACCAACCACTATCAGCTGCCAAAAAGTTCCTTACCAAAAGGTGGCCAATTATACTGTGCAATATTATTATTCAATTAATAAGTGGATGAACAGCAAGGCTTAACTGTGGTGGTGGTGCTGCAGTAGTATTGTCACCTCACAGTAAGATGTTCTCCTGTTCGATTCTCAGCTAAAGCGTCTTCTGTGTGGAGACATGCGTGAATGGGCGTACCTTCGTTGAAGGTTGTGCATCAGGGCTGGCAACTTGGTATGTAAAAATCTACTGCCAATCATTAGCGGACCGGAGTTCCACTGTGTCGACCCCTAACCGGGAAAAGCCAAAAGATACAACATGAACAGCAAGGCTTATTTTGAGTGGCTTTGTACAGTATCACTATATACATGCAATGTATTCTAGAGCTTAAATTATCTATACACAAAACAGCCACAGTTGAAAGGTTTAAAATATTTAATAATAAATAATAAAAACACAAGACATATCTTCTCAGTTCAACACAGTGCTAGTCAAGAGTTCAGAAATCACAGTAAAATGCTTAAAATAATACTGTAGAGTAGTCTGACATAAATACAGGAAACAGCTAGACTAAAGCTGATTAAATTCCTATCTAGCTCTAAGAGCAATCACAGTTCTAAATACACTTACATATAGTGCAAAGGCAGAGTACAGGTGAGTGATGTTCTTCAGACAAAATCCAAAATGCTCTCTCTTTCTCTCTGAGATCTCTTAAATTGATAATACATCACTGCTGACTCACTTTAGATTACATCATTCTTGACACTTCTCTGTTTCCAGGCTACCAGAAACTCTAAATTTACATTTCTTAGTTTTCTTGGTAAGCTTGCACCTGACCAGGAAGGCATAACAATAAAATACATTATATATGTAAAATCTACCAATTAAGTATGGTCTCAAAACAAAAGAAGGAATTCTTTAATCCAGACATTATGTCTCTGAGCCTTGAGATCAGTCATGTAATGCTTGACTTATCAGCTTTCTTCCAGCAGAGTGCTGTGTGGTTACATTTTTGAAGTTCAACATTTAACGCAGTTTTCTTACATTTTAAGAGGACAAGCCTGTGGATTGTATTCATATTTACAATGAAATAGAATTATCTACAAATCTATCTAGCTAGGCTGGCAACCTTCACATATCTTCACATATAGCATTATTAAAAAAGTGCTTCTTGCTAATTTCTTTCACACCTTGAAGGGATGGCCAAAGCACTGGTATGATTTTAACTTGTGAATGAATAAAGGAATTGTAATGCAAGCTACCATAGTGTTAATTATTTGGACTTGTGAATTTATTGGTAGCTATTCTGGGTGATTATTTTGAGAAATACTTTAATTCTGACTTTCATACAGAAATGGCATCCATTCAAAGTTTGAAGAGTTTTGATGTAATGTACTGTTATTCTATTATCATTTGAGACTGCTATCTTCCAAAGCCTAACAGATATCCAAGCAGGAGTACCCAGCAGTGTCACATGGATGTGTAATCAAGGCTGCCTAAGTACATGCAAGGAGATCTGGGCTAGTTATTTTTGGTGGGGCAGCAACCATGCTTTCAGAATCAATCAGTGTTTCACCTGGGGTCAATACTTATCAGCCCTGTAACTGAAGGCATGACTTAGTTTTAATAATTCTTTGTCACTGTTGTGTGCTGAAAAGAAATATCTACAATTAAGATGAAAACAAACAAAATGACTGCATAATATAATTACCTATAAAAACTGATCATAGTAATTGAAAAAAATATTAATCTACATTCTACTATTAGTTTAGATTTTTTGGCTGTTTAATGAATCTTAGTAATGCATATAGTAAGAATCAATGTAGATACTTGAGTAAATAGTTGATATTTGTTTTATTTTATTAGTGTGTTTGTTCTTGTATAAGAAATTTCAATAAAAAATAGTATTGCACTTGGGGTCAGATAAGATTGCAAAATATATTTGTCAGTCACTTGTAGTAGCAGTACATCACTGTGGTACAGGTTGCCAAGTATTCTTTGCTTTAGTGTATTTTTTATGTTTTATTTTAAAAATATTTAAAGGTTTTTGCTTATTCAGTGGCCAGATATGCAGGATAGTTGTTTAGCTAGTACTATATGTGTCCTAGCCAAATAAGCCAAATAATTCCCCTTCCACTTTGTATTAATATCAGTGGGACCTTTAAACTGGCAATAAGAGGTCATCCTATTTATTGGCATGAATTCTTCCCTCCATCATCACAAACATGGTAACAGGATATAGCTAGCCACCCCACATACAATTACTATGCAGTCTAAGCATTGGAAATCAGTTAAGAACTGATCAAAGTGCATTCCCAGCAATCTGTAGTCAAATATCAAGCATAAGGAGACCTCCGACAGAGGTATGTGATTTTTTTTTATTACTTACTAGGAAGCAATCAGATAGCTCTGTGTGAAGTTGTAACAGTAGAGACTTTCCACAGTACAGAACAGTCCTATTGCCACAAAGAAACAAATCAAAATATTTACCATGGCAGTCTTTTCATGCCAGAAGTAGCTGTCTGTTTGGTGGCAGTCTGTGGATAAAACAAAGGACATTTAGGGTGATCACAATAAAGTGGTCATTATTATGTCTTGGTGGGATGATGAGTTGTATGTTGACTAAAATCTCCATGATGAAATACATTACTGTGATCATTTATTTAATTTTTTTCACAAATTAATATCAGGGGAATATATAGAAGGTGGCTATGATTTTTTAAGAGGAGGTACAGAAGTGGGGCGTGTATGAAAACACTGGGCAATTATGTAATCTGACTAGCCTATGCACAGTACATGTATCTATGAAAAAGAAGTTGAAAATCATTTTTGAGGCCATTGTGCCTTTCCCTTTCTTTACAATCTCCCATCAGAAATGTACACAGAAAAATGCCTCATTTGTTTTAGAGGTAAAGGCTGTGTATGGAAGTAAAAGACAAATACAAGATTCATGTACAGTGATTGATATGGCTATTTTGTGGGGAAGGGGCTGTATATTTGTCCAAACAGCAAAATGTTGAAATAAATTACTTTGGTCATTGTTTTTTTTTCACTTTCCTCATAATCAAACTTCAGATGTATATACAGAAGGTATGACTTTTTAGGGTAGAGGTGAGGAGGCATGCTACATGTGAAATCACAGGGTTATTACATGATCACCATTGAATAAAAACAATATGGCTTGCAGGAGATAAGTGTATGCATCTAACAACAGCAAGCTGAAATGTTGCTGTGGTCATTGTGTTTTTCATGTTTATCTCAATGACATATCAGAGATATACAGAATATGGGTATTATTTTTCAGGTACTTTATGAAAATGAAGAAAGGTTAATAGGATACCTAGTAAATGATTATTGATATGGTTTGCAGGGGGAGGCAGTACCTGTCAATGAGCACTGTGGGCATTATAGTTATGGGAAAACATTACAATCAGAGGTGGTATACGCTGTCAGAAAAGGCACATTCCATTGGACAAAATGTGTGCTCTTGTATGAAACTATGTTATTAAAGTCCCTGAATTTTTTTATTGTAAACTGTAGGGGAACTAACTTATGTCCACTTACATACAGCTAACATACACAGCTTTTCAGAGGGTTTTGTTGTCACAGCCTGGCAGAACTGTAGCTAGAACAAATCATACTCAGGACACTTGCCCAAATGGCATCTCCATCCAACCATAGTTGAGGAGCAAAAAGAAATAGAGAAAAAAGAAATCTGAGGACTGAAAAATGACTGTGCTGCTACATAGTAGCTCCTTCCTAACTCTCCAAAGAAAAACTGTATCAAGAAGCTACAGCAGCTACTTAATACTGCTGGTTGGTAACTCACATATACACACCATTCAGTATTTTATATCATTTAAGCAGCTGCAGTGTTATTTATGGGTGCGTAAAAGACTACTTGCAATTGTCCTGACATGCACAGACCAATCAGCACCTCTTTTACAGTGTCAACAGTGCCCCCTACCATCTTGGCACTGGGGCTGTCACCCTTTTCACATCACTCTAACTTGGCTTTGCAGGCTAGCACTATACCCAGTTTCCACCTGGGGCTATGTAACCATTGTTTACAAGACCAGTGTAACTAATGTTCAGAATATATGTATATTTGGTTCTTATTAGACTAGAAGCAAAAAATATTTTTGTTACACCATCCAAGACAGTGTTCTTTAACTGTATATAGAGTGAAGCCTACATTATTTGAACTTGCAAAGAAAGTCTGTGCCATGTAAGCCCTGATGGAAATGGATACTACTATGTTCATAAGGGTAGAGGTGGGAAGTCATACTAATAAATAGCATGACCTTTCACTTCTGGGTAAATGATTTTAATGGAAAGCTGTGGGATAATTATTTGTCTGGTAGAGTTTTTTCAACAAACATAAATAAGCAGCAGGCAATCATAAACGCTTCTTTATTTAGCCCACTCAAATTATCCATAAAGCATTCCAAAGTGCATGATAAGAAAAAACAATTGGATGGGTCTGCACTGACCGGAGCATAAATGCATGCTCAATTGTAATAAAAATATTGTCTGTTAAGGATCTAGATTTAAATGTACAAGGATAATTGGTATATTCTGTCTGATCTTGTACAACAGTCTTGAGACCCATTATCCTAGTATAAACACGCACATAAAAATCTAATCTTAGAAGCCTTGATACTTTCAGTTCATGTCATACTTTTGTAACATAAGTTACCCTATTCCAATCTCCCAAAAATATCATCAGGTCATTCATAAACCCCTGTATCTCCTTCCAGAAAATAAACATTATAAATCAAAACATGAGTCAGAATCAGAATCACATTTATTGGCCAATTATGCATGCATGCAAGGAATCTGACTCTGGTTTCAGTGACTCTTCAAGTATGAATTACATAAATGACATGCATACAACTATTAAGAACAAGACAAACAATATGCATGCAACTATTAAGAACAAGACAAAAAAAGTAAATATACATATATATCTACATATACATATACATATACATATACATACAATGTGCAAAGTGCAACTCAGTGTAAGAAATACTGAAATAAACTCTGAAAGAAACAAGTATTAACAATATGTAAACAATACTGCAGAATTCTCAGATGCTTGGGAAAAAGAATACCCCAACCTACTAGGCTGAGTTAACTGTTTATGAAGTTGATGGCTGTGGAAAAAAATGTTCTTATATCAGCTTGTTTTGGTGCATATTAAGCTATAACACCTGGGTGATGGTAATAGTTCAAAAAGATGGTAGCCTGGATGTGAAGGGTCGGTGGTGATTTTCCCTTCCCTTTTCAGAACTCTGGAATGGTACAAGTCCTGTAAGGAGGGCAAACTAGCACCAATGATATTTTCGGCAGACCAGACTATTTTATGCAACATATTTTTGTCATGATTAGACTGAGATCCAAACCACACTGTTGTGGCTGAGCTGAGAACAGATTCAATGACTGCTGTATAAAAATTGAATCGACAGTTCCTGTGGGAGGTTGAACTTCCTCAGATGAAGCAGAAAGTACATTCTCTGTTGTGCCTTTTTTATGATGAACCCTACATTGGTCTCCCAGTTCAAGGCCCGGGAGAGTATAGATTCCAAACACTTGAAGGATTCCACAACTGGCACATCAGCATTAAATATAAAGAGGGGGGATAATATTGTACTACCACTCCTAAAGTCCACTGTCATCGCCGCAGTTTTAAGCATGTTCAGTTCAGTTCCAGATTATTCTGACTACACCAAAGGGCCAGTTGCTCAGCCTCCCATCTATATGAAGACTCACCACTATTCCAGATGAGCCTGATGATAGTTGTATTGTCTGCATATTTAATAAGTTTGACAGAGGGATCCTTAGAGGTGCAGTCATTAGTATAGAGGGAGATTAGCAGTAGGGAGAGCACAAATCCCTGGGGGGCACCTGTATCGATCGTATGATAGCTAGATATATATTTCCCCAGTTTTACCTGCTGTTTCCTATTGGTTAGAACATTGGTGATCCATTGACAGGTGGAAGCAGGAATGGAAAGCTGGGAAAATTTCAAGTGTAGAAGTTCTGGAATTATTGTATTAAATGCAGAGCTGAAGTCCACAAACAGAATCCTTGCATATGTCCCTGAGTTATCAAGATGGAGTAAGATATATTGCATATATTTGATGGTATTTCCTGAGGGAAGGTTGATGGAGAGATAAGAGGGGTAAAGTTGGAGCTGAATATTTTGGACAGTAGGTTTGTTATATCTTCTGGCTCAGTACAGGTGGCTCCATTTACAATGTGCTTTGCACACAATTTTGTATTGCCTTTGAGGTTGCAGGCATAGCTAAAGAATGCCTTGTGGTTGTCCTTGGCCTGGAAGGCCATATTTACCTCAAATTTGGTTTTGGTAGACCTTATTTGTCCTCTGTGTTGTTGGTTTAGTTTGACGAGAGTGCTTTTATCCTGCTGGATGCTGCACCTCCTAATTTTTGCCATGATTTTCTTCCTCCTGTTATACAGATTATGATTTTGTGATTCCACCAGGGTGGCTTGTTTTTCGAGTTAGTTCTCTACTTCTTCCTGGTGGGTACAGTAATGTTCAGGGTTTGATTCTCACATGGGGTAATTGGCTAGGCTTAAAATGGCCCACAGGTGCAGTTAACCTAGTACTAATCTATGAACCTATGAACCTATATTAACTGCATCATCCACTGACCAGTTCTCTCGATAAGCAAACTGAAGGGGGTCCAATGAGGGAGCTGTAATATCCTTCAAGTGAGCTAACAGCAGCCTCTCAAAAGTCTTCATGACCACTGATGTCAAAGCAACATCCCCGTAGTCATTCAGTCCTGATAAAGTGGATTTTTTAGGTACTGGAATGATTGTGGCTTGTTTGAAACATAAGGGAACTTCAAACAGCTCTAACAATTTATTAAAAATCTGAGTAAAAACAGGAGCCAGTTGATCAGCACTTGTTTTTAAACAGAAGGGTGAAACCCCATCTAGATCAGCTGCTTTCTTAATTTGCTGTCTTTTAAAAAAATGATACACATCCTCTTCAGAGATAATTAATGCAGGCTGAATGTGACAATGTGTGAAAGAGAGAGAGTCATATACGTCTGAACACTGACAGAGCTGGTAACAGTGTCATCTGTAGCCTCAGGCTTATCAAACCTGCAGTAAAAAGCATTCAAGTCATCAGCCAGCTGGTAATTAGCTGTAGTGTAGGGGGATGGTTTCCTGTAGTTTGTAATGTTTTGTAGACCTTTCAACACTGATGCAGTATCATTGACTAAAACCTTTTTTTCAGCTTTTCAGAATAGTTCTTTTTAGCCACTTTTATTTCTTTTGTGAGTGTGTTCTTGCCTGTCTAAAAAGTGTTCTATCTCCACTTCTATAGGCATCATCCTTGGCTTGACAAAGCTGCTTAAGTTTAGCAATAAACCAGGGTTTGCTGTTATTAAATTTTAAACGGGTCTTAGTGGAGACGCACGTATCGTCACAGAAGCTGACATAAGATGTTACTGTGTCTGCCAGTTCATGCAAGTTAGCAGCAGAATCTTCAAAGACACTCCAATCTGTACAATCAAAGCAGGCTTGCAGCTTCAGCTCTGCCTTAATAGGTTCATAGGTTCATAGGTAGGTACTAGGCTGTTGGCCCTAGGGCCTATATAAGCCTAGCCAAAAAAGGTACCCTGGCTTTCACCACCCAAGACAATTATTTTCCTGTGCCCCTGTTGAGCAGAGACACAGAGGTGATCCCTGGGGTAAATTTCCTATTTCCCATCCAATCATCAAAATATTTCTTGAAGACTGCTAATGAGGAGCTTTGTTTGATATAGACAAGTAGTTTGTTCCAGAGTATGGGAAGTCTCTGGGGCAGGAATCTATCCATCCAGCATGTTCTGTTTATTGTGGTGACAAGGTTTAGGTCCCTAGAGCATGTAGCTCAGAGGGATTGGGATTTCTTTAAGTGGAGCATGTCCAACAGC